>NC_063278.1:11516174-11824373 GCF_910591885.1 Bombus terrestris
CGTAATAGTATATAACGTTATACGTTATATCGTAATGCTAGATAACGTTGTACGTTATATCGTAATAGTATATAACGTTATACGTTATATCGTAATAGTATATAACGTTATACGTTATATCGTAATAGTATATAACGTTATACGTTATATCGTAATAGTATATAACGTTATACGTTATATCGTAATGCTAGATGACGTTGTACGTTATATCGTAATAGTATATAACGTTATACGTTATATCGTAATAGTATATAACGTTATACGTTATATCGTAATAGTATATAACGTTATACGTTATATCGTAATAGTATATAACGTAATACGTCATAACATAATGCTACATAAAGTAATAAGATACATCGTAATAGTATATAACGTTATACGTTATATCGTAATACTATATAACGCTCTACGTTATATCGTAATGGTATATAACGTTATACGTTATATCGTAACACTATATAACGTTATAAGTTATATCGTAATAGTATATAACGTTATACGATGCATCGTAATAATGTATAACGTTACACGTTATATCGTAATAGTATATAACGTTATACGTTATATCGTAATACTATATAACGCTCTACGTTATATCGTAATGGTATATAACGTTATACGTTATATCGTAACACTATATAACGTTATAAGTTATATCGTAATAGTATATAACGTTATACGATGCATCGTAATAATGTATAACGTTACACGTTATATCGTAATAGTATATAACGTTATACGTTATATCGTAATGCTAGATAACGTTGTACGTTATATCGTAATAGTATATAACGTTATACGTTATATCGTAATAGTATATAACGTTATACGTTATATCGTAATAGTATATAACGTTATACGTTATATCGTACTGCTAGATAACGTTGTACGTTATATCGTAATAGTATATAACGTTATACGTTATATCGTAATAGTATATAACGTTATATGTTATATCGTAATAGTATATAACGTTATACGTTATATCGTAATAGTATATAACGTAATACGTCATAACATAATGCTACATAAAGTAATAAGATACATCGTAATAGTATATAACGTTATACGTTATATCGTAATACTATATAACGCTCTACGTTATATCGTAATGGTATATAACGTTATACGTTATATCGTAACACTATATAACGTCATAAGTTATATCGTAATAGTATATAACGTTACACGATGAATCGTAATAATGTATAACGTTACACGTTATATCGTAATAGTATATAACGTTATACGTTATATCGTAATGCTAGATAACGTTGTACGTTATATCGTAATAGTATATAACGTTATACGTTATATCGTAATAGTATATAACGTTATACGTTATATCGTAATAGTATATAACGTTATACGTTATATCGTAATGCTAGATAACGTTGTACGTTATATCGTAATAGTATATAACGTTATACGTTATATCGTAATAGTATATAACGTTATACGTTATATCGTAATAGTATATAACGTTATACGTTATATCGTAATAGTATATAACGTAATACGTAATAACATAATGCTACATAAAGTAATAAGATACATCGTAATAGTATATAACGTTATACGTTATATCGTAATACTATATAACGCTCTACGTTATATCGTAATGGTATATAACGTTATACGTTATATCGTAACACTATATAACGTTATAAGTTATATCGTAATAGTATATAACGTTATACGATGCATCGTAATAATGTATAACGTTACACGTTATATCGTAATAGTATATAACGTTATACGTTATATCGTAATGCTAGATAACGTTGTACGTTATATCGTAATAGTATATAACGTTATACGTTATATCGTAATAGTATATAACGTTATACGATGCATCGTAATAATGTATAACGTTATACGTTATATCGTAACATGATATAACGTTATAAGTTATATCGTAATAGTATATAACGTTATACGATGCATCGTAATAATGTATAACGTTACACGTTATATCGTAATAGTATATAACGTTATACGTTATATCGTAATGATAGATAACGTTGTACGTTATATCGTAATAGTATATAACGTTATACGTTATATCGTAATAGTATATAACGTTATACGTTATATCGTAATAGTATATAACGTTATACGTTATATCGTAATGCTAGATAACGTTGTACGTTATATCGTAATAGTATATAACGTTATACGTTATATCGTAATGCTAGATAACGTTGTACGTTATATCGTAATAGTATATAACGTTATACGTTATATCGTAGTTGTATATAACGTTATACGTTATATCGTAATAGTATCTAGCGTAATACGTCATAACATAATGCTACATAAAGTAATAAGATACATCGTAATAGTATATAACGTTATACGTTATATCGTAATACTATATAACGCTCTACGTTATATCGTAATGGTATATAACGTTATACGTTATATCGTAACACTATATAACGTTATAAGTTATATCGTAATAGTATATAACGTTATACGATGCATCGTAATAATGTATAACGTTACACGTTATATCGTAATAGTATATAACGTTATACGATGCATCGTAATAATATATAACGTTATACGTTATATCGTAATGGTATATAACGTTATCCGTTATATCGTCATAGTATGTAACGTTATACGTTATATCGCAATATTATATAACGTTATTCGATGCATCGTAATACTATATAACGTTATACGTTATATCGTAATAGTATATAACGTTATACGTTATATGGTAATAGTATATAACGTTATACGTTTTATCGTAATAGTATATAACGTTATACGTTATATCGTAATAGTATATAACGTTATACGTTATATCGTAATAGTATATGACGTTATCCGTTATATCGTAATAGTATATACCGTTATACGATGCATCGTAATAATATATAACGTTATCCGTTATATCGTAATAGTATATAACGTTATACGATGCATCGTAATAATATATAACGTTATACGTTATATCGTAATAGTATATAACGTAATACGTTATAACATAATGCTACATAACGTAATAAGATATATCGAAATAGTATATAACGTTATACGTTATATCCTCATACTATATAACGTTATACGTTATATCGTAATAGTATATAACGTTATACGTTATATCGTAATAGTATATAACGTTATACGTTATATCGTAATAGTATATAACGTAATACGTCATAACATAATAGTACATAAAGTAATAAGATACATCGTAATAGTATATAACGTTATACGTTATATCGTAATACTATATAACGCTCTACGTTATATCGTAATGGTATATAACGTTATACGTTATATCGTAACATGATATAACGTTATAAGTTATATCGTAATAGTATATAACGTTATACGATGCATCGTAATAATGTATAACGTTACACGTTATATCGTAATAGTATATAACGTTATACGTTATATCGTAATGCTAGATAACGTTGTACGTTATATCGTAATAGTATATAACGTTATACGTTATATCGTAATAGTATATAACGTTATACGTTATATCGTAATAGTATATAACGTTATACGTTATATCGTAATAGTATATAACGTTATACGTTATATCGTAATACTAGATAACGTTGTACGTTATATCGTAATAGTATATAACGTTATACGTTATATCGTAATAGTATATAACGTTATACGGTATATCGTAATAGTATATAACGTAATACGTCATAACATAATGCTACATAAAGTAATAAGATACATCGTAATAGTATATAACGTTATACGTTATATCGTAATACTATATAACGCTCTACGTTATATCGTAATGGTATATAACGTTATACGTTATATCGTAACACTATATAACGTTATAAGTTATATCGTAATAGTATGTAACGCTATACATTATATCGTAATAGTATATAACTTTATACGTTATATCGTAATGCTAGATAACGTTGTACGTTATATCGTAATAGTATATAGCGTTATACGTTATATCGTAATAGTATATAACGTAATACGTTATAACATAATGCTACATAACGTTATAAGATATATCGTAATAGTATATAACGTTATACGTTATATCGTAATAGTATTTAACGTTATACGATGCATCGTAATAATATATAACGTTATACGTTATATCGTAATAGTATATAACGTAATACGTTATAACATAATGCTACATAACGTAATAAGATATATCGTAATAGTATATAACGTTATACGTTATATCCTCATACTATATAACGTTATACGTTATATCGTAATAGTATATAACGTTATACGTTATATCGTAATAGTATATAACGTAATACGTCATAACATAACAGTACATAAAGTAATAAGATACATCGTAATAGTATATAACGTTATACGTTATATCGTAATACTATATAACGCTCTACGTTATATCGTAATGGTATATAACGTTATACGTTATATCGTAACATGATATAACGTTATAAGTTATATCGTAATAGTATATAACGTTATACGATGCATCGTAATAATGTATAACGTTACACGTTATATCGTAATAGTATATAACGTTATACGTTATATCGTAATGCTAGATAACGTTGTACGTTATATCGTAATAGTATATAACGTTATACGTTATATCGTAATAGTATATAACGTTATACGTTATATCGTAATAGTATATAACGTTATACGTTATATCGTAATAGTATATAACGTTATACGTTATATCGTAATACTAGATAACGTTGTACGTTATATCGTAATAGTATATAACGTTATACGTTATATCGTAATAGTATATAACGTAATACGTCATAACATAATGCTACATAAAGTAATAAGATACATCGTAATAGTATATAACGTTATACGTTATATCGTAATACTATATAACGCTCTACGTTATATCGTAATGGTATATAACGTTATACGTTATATCGTAACACTATATAACGTTATAAGTTATATCGTAATAGTATGTAACTCTATACATTATATCGTAATAGTATATAACGTAATACGTTATAACATAATGCTACATAACGTTATAAGATATATCGTAATAGTATATAACGTTATACGTTATATCGTAATAGTATTTAACGTTATACGATGCATCGTAATAATATATAACGTTATACGTTATATCGTAATGGTATATAACGTTATCCGTTATATCGTAATGCTAGATAACGTTGTACGTTATATCGTAATAGTATATAACGTTACACGTTATATCGTAATGCTAGATAACGTTGTACGTTATATCGTAATAGTATATAACGTTATACGTTATATCGTAATAGTATATAACGTAATACGTTATAACATAATGCTACATAACGTTATAAGATATATCGTAATAGTATATAACGTTATACGTTATATCGTAATAGTATTTAACGTTATACGATGCATCGTAATAATATATAACGTTATACGTTATATCGTAATGGTATATAACGTTATCCGTTATATCGTAATGCTAGATAACGTTGTACGTTATATCGTAATAGTATATAACGTTACACGTTATATCGTAATAGTATATAACGTTATACGATGCATCGTGATAATATATAACGTTATACGTTATATCGTAATAGTATATGACGTTATACGTTATATCGTAATAGTATATAACGTTATACGATGCATCGTAATAATATATAACGTTATACGTTATATCGTAACAGTATATAACGATATACGTTATATCGTAATAGTATATAACGTTATACGTTTTATCGTAATAGTATATAACGTTATACGTTATATCGTAATAGTATATAACGTTATACGATGCATCGTAATAATATATAACGTTATACGTTATATCGTAATAGTATATAACGTAATACGTTATAACATAATGCTACATAACGTAATAAGATATATCGTAATAGTATATAACGTTATACGTTATATCGTAATAGTATATAACGTTATACGTTATATCGTAATAGTATATAACGTTATACGTTATATCGTAATAGTATATAACGTAATACGTCATAACATAATAGTACATAAAGTAATAAGATACATCGTAATAGTATATAACGTTATACGTTATATCGTAATACTATATAACGCTCTACGTTATATCGTAATGGTATATAACGTTATACGTTATATCGTAACATGATATAACGTTATAAGTTATATCGTAATAGTATATAACGTTATACGATGCATCGTAATAATGTATAACGTTACATGTTATATCGTAATAGTATATAACGTTATACGTTATATCGTAATGCTAGATAACGTTGTACGTTATATCGTAATAGTATATAACGTTATACGTTATATCGTAATAGTATATAACGTTATACGTTATATCGTAATAGTATATAACTTTATACGTTATATCGTAATAGTATATAACGTTATACGTTATATCGTAATACTCGATAACGTTGTACGTTATATCGTAATAGTATATAACGTTATACGTTATATCGTAATAGTATATAACGTTATACGTTATATCGTAATAGTATATAACGTAATACGTCATAACATAATGCTACATAAAGTAATAAGATACATCGTAATAGTATATAACGTTATACGTTATATCGTAATACTATATAACGCTATACATTATATCGTAATAGTATATAACGTTATACGTTATATCGTAATGCTAGATAACGTTGTACGTTATATCGTAATAGTATATAGCGTTATACGTTATATCGTAATAGTATATAACGTGATACGTTATAACATAATGCTACATAACGTTATAAGATATATCGTAATAGTATATAACGTTATACGTTATATCGTAATAGTATTTAACGTTATACGATGCATCGTAATAATATATAACGTTATACGTTATATCGTAATGGTATATAACGTTATCCGTTATATCGTGATAGTATATAACGTTATACGTTATATCGTAATAGTATATAACGTAATACGTCATAACATAATGCTACATAAAGTAATAAGATATATCGTAATAGTATGTAACGTTATATGTTATATCGTAATAGTATATAACGTTATACGTTATATCGTAATAGTATATAACGTTATACGTTATATCGTAATGCTAGATAACGTTGTACGTTATATCGTAATAGTATATAACGTTACACGTTATATCGTAATAGTATATAACGTTATACGATGCATCGTAATAATATATAACGTTATACGTTATATCGTAATAGTATATGACGTTATACGTTATATCGTAATAGTATATAACGTTATACGATGCATCGTAATAATATATAACGTTATACGTTATATCGTAACAGTATATAACGATATACGTTATATCGTAATAGTATATAACGTTATACGTTTTATCGTAATAGTATATAACGTTATACGTTATATCGTAATAGTATATAACGTTATACGATGCATCGTAATAATATATAACGTTATACGTTATATCGTAATGGTATATAACGTTATCCGTTATATCGTCATAGTATGTAACGTTATACGTTATATCGTAATATTATATAACGTTATTCGATGCATCGTAATACTATATAACGTTATACGTTATATCGTAATAGTATATGACGTTATACGTTATATCGTAATAGTATGTAACGTTATACATTGTATCGTAATAGTATATAACGTTATACGTTATATCGTAATGCTAGATAACGTTGTACGTTATATCGTAATAGTATATAACGTTATACGTTATATCGTAATAGTATATAACGTAATACGTTATAACATAATGCTACATAACGTTATAAGATATATCGTAATAGTATATAACGTTATACGTTATATCGTAATAGTATTTAACGTTATACGATGCATCGTAATATTATATAACGTTATACGTTATATCGTAATGGTATATAACGTTATCCGTTATATCGTAATAGTATATAACGTTATACGTTATATCGTAATAGTATATAACGTAATACGTCATAACATAATGCTACATAAAGTAATAAGATATATCGTAATAGTATGTAACGTTATATGTTATATCGTAATAGTATATAACGTTATACGTTATATCGTAATAGTATATAACGTTATACGTCATATCGTAATAGTATATAGCGTTATACGTTATATCGTAATGCTAGATAACGTTGTACGTTATATCGTAATAGTATATAACGTTACACGTTATATCGTAATAGTATATAACGTTATACGATGCATCGTAATAATGTATAACGTTACACGTTATATCGTAATAGTATATAACGTTATACGTTATATCGTAATGCTAGATAACGTTGTACGTTATATCGTAATAGTATATAACGTTATACGTTATATCGTAATAGTATATAACGTTATACGTTATATCGTAATAGTATATAACGTAATACGTCATAACATAATGCTACATAAAGTAATAAGATACATCGTAATAGTATATAACGTTATACGTTATATCGTAATACTATATAACGCTCTACGTTATATCGTAATGGTATATAACGTTATACGTTATATCGTAACACTATATAACGTTATAAGTTATATCGTAATAGTATGTAACGCTATACATTATATCGTAATAGTATATAACGTTATACGTTATATCGTAATGCTAGATAACGTTGTACGTTATATCGTAATAGTATATAGCGTTATACGTTATATCGTAATAGTATATAACGTTATACGATGCATCGTAATAATATATAACGTTATACGTTATATCGTAATAGTATATAACGTAATACGTTATAACATAATGCTACATAACGTAATAAAATATATCGTAATAGTATATAACGTTATACTTTATATCCTCATACTATATAACGTTATACGTTATATCGTAATAGTATATAACGTTATACGTTATATCGTAATAGTATATAACGTAATACGTCATAACATAATAGTACATAAAGTAATAAGATACATCGTAATAGTATATAACGTTATACGTTATATCGTAATACTATATAACGCTCTACGTTATATCGTAATGGTATATAACGTTATACGTTATATCGTAACATGATATAACGTTATAAGGTATATCGTAATAGTATATAACGTTATACGATGCATCGTAATAATGTATAACGTTACACGTTATATCGTAATAGTATATAACGTTATACGTTATATCGTAATGCTAGATAACGTTGTACGTTATATCGTAATAGTATATAACGTTATACGTTATATCGTAATAGTATATAACGTTATACGTTATATCGTAATAGTATATAACGTTATACGTTATATCGTAATAGTATATAACGTTATACGTTATATCGTAATACTAGATAACGTTGTACGTTATATCGTAATAGTATATAACGTTATACGTTATATCGTAATAGTATATAACGTAATACGTCATAACATAATGCTACATAAAGTAATAAGATACATCGTAATAGTATATAACGTTATACGTTATATCGTAATACTATATAACGCTCTACGTTATATCGTAATGGTATATAACGTTATACGTTATATCGTAACACTATATAACGTTATAAGTTATATCGTAATAGTATGTAACGCTATACATTATATCGTAATAGTATATAACGTTATACGTTATATCGTAATGCTAGATAACGTTGTACGTTATATCGTAATAGTATATAACGTTATACGTTATATCGTAATAGTATATAACGTAATACGTTATAACATAATGCTACATAACGTTATAAGATATATCGTAATAGTATATAACGTTATACGTTATATCGTAATAGTATTTAACGTTATACGATGCATCGTAATAATATATAACGTTATACGTTATATCGTAATGGTATATAACGTTATCCGTTATATCGTAATAGTATATAACGTTATACGTTATATCGTAATAGTATATAACGTAATACGTCATAACATAATGCTACATAAAGTAATAAGATATATCGTAATAGTATGTAACGTTATATGTTATATCGTAATAGTATATAACGTTATACGTTATATCGTAATAGTATATAACGTTATACGTTATATCGTAATAGTATATAACGTTATACGTTATATCGTAATGCTAGATAACGTTGTACGTTATATCGTAATAGTATATAACGTTACACGTTATATCGTAATAGTATATAAAGTTATACGATGCATCGTGATAATATATAACGTTATACGTTATATCGTAATAGTATATGACGTTATACGTTATATCGTAATAGTATATAACGTTATACGATGCATCGTAATAATATATAACGTTATACGTTATATCGTAACAGTATATAACGATATACGTTATATCGTAATAGTATATAACGTTATACGTTTTATCGTAATAGTATATAACGTTATACGTTATATCGTAATAGTATATAACGTTATACGATGCATCGTAATAATATATAACGTTATACGTTATATCGTAATAGTATATAACGTAATACGTTATAACATAATGCTACATAACGTAATAAGATATATCGTAATAGTATATAACGTTATACGTTATATCCTCATACTATATAACGTTATACGTTATATCGTAATAGTATATAACGTTATACGTTATATCGTAATAGTGTATAACGTAATACGTCATAACATAATAGTACATAAAGTAATAAGATACATCGTAATAGTATATAACGTTATACGTTATATCGTAATACTATATAACGCTCTACGTTATATCGTAATGGTATATAACGTTATACGTTATATCGTAACATGATATAACGTTATAAGTTATATCGTAATAGTATATAACGTTATACGATGCATCGTAATAATGTATAACGTTACACGTTATATCGTAATAGTATATAACGTTATACGTTATATCGTAATGCTAGATAACGTTGTACGTTATATCGTAATAGTATATAACGTTATACGTTATATCGTAATAGTATATAACGTTATACGTTATATCGTAATGGTATATAACGTTATACGTTATATCGTAATAGTATATAACGTTATACGTTATATCGTAATACTAGATAACGTTGTACGTTATATCGTAATAGTATATAACGTTATACGTTATATCGTAATAGTATATAACGTTATACGTTATATCGTAATAGTATATAACGTAATACGTCATAACATAATGCTACATAAAGTAATAAGATACATCGTAATAGTATATAACGTTATACGTTATATCGTAATACTATATAACGCTCTACGTTATATCGTAATGGTATATAACGTTATACGTTATATCGTAATGCTAGATAACGTTGTACGTTATATCGTAATAGTATATAGCGTTATACGTTATATCGTAATAGTATATAACGTGATACGTTATAACATAATGCTACATAACGTTATAAGATATATCGTAATAGTATATAACGTTATACGTTATATCGTAATAGTATTTAACGTTATACGATGCATCGTAATAATATATAACGTTATACGTTATATCGTAATGGTATATAACGTTATCCGTTATATCGTAATAGTATATAAAGTTATACGTTATATCGTAATAGTATATAACGTTATACGTTTTATCGTAATAGTATATAACGTTATACGTTATATCGTAATAGTATATAACGTTATACGATGCATCGTAATAATATATAACGTTATACGTTATATCGTAATGGTATATAACGTTATCCGTTATATCGTCATAGTATGTAACGTTATACGTTATATCGTAATAGTATATAACGTTATACGTTATATCGTAATAGTATATAACGTTATACGTTATATCGTAATGCTAGATAACGTTGTACGTTATATCGTAATAGTATATAACGTTACACGTTATATCGTAATAGTATATAACGTTATACGATGCATCGTAATAATATATAACGTTATACGTTATATCGTAATAGTATATGACGTTATACGTTATATCGTAATAGTATATAACGTTATACGATGCATCGTAATAATATATAACGTTATACGTTATATCGTAACAGTATATAACGATATACGTTATATCGTAATAGTATATAACGTTATACGTTTTATCGTAATAGTATATAACGTTATACGTTATATCGTAATAGTATATAACGTTATACGATGCATCGTAATAATATATAACGTTATACGTTATATCGTAATGGTATATAACGTTATCCGTTATATCGTCATAGTATGTAACGTTATACGTTATATCGTAATATTATATAACGTTATTCGATGCATCGTAATACTATATAACGTTATACGTTATATCGTAATAGTATATGACGTTATACGTTATATCGTAATAGTATGTAACGTTATACATTGTATCGTAATAGTATATAACGTTATACGTTATATCGTAATGCTAGATAACGTTGTACGTTATATCGTAATAGTATATAACGTTATACGTTATATCGTAATAGTATATAACGTAATACGTTATAACATAATGCTACATAACGTTATAAGATATATCGTAATAGTATATAACGTTATACGTTATATCGTAATAGTATTTAACGTTATACGATGCATCGTAATAATATATAACGTTATACGTTATATCGTAATGGTATATAACGTTATCCGTTATATCGTAATAGTATATAACGTTATACGTTATATCGTAATGCTAGATAACGTTGTACGTTATATCGTAATAGTATATAACGTTACACGTTATATCGTAATAGTATATAACGTTATACGATGCATCGTAATAATGTATAACGTTACACGTTATATCGTAATAGTATATAACGTTATACGTTATATCGTAATGCTAGATAACGTTGTACGATATATCGTAATAGTATATAACGTTATACGTTATATCGTAATAGTATATAACGTTATACGTTATATCGTAATAGTATATAACGTAATACGTCATAACATAATGCTACATAAAGTAATAAGATACATCGTAATAGTATATAACGTTATACGTTATATCGTAATACTATATAACGCTCTACGTTATATCGTAATGGTATATAACGTTATACGTTATATCGTAACACTATATAACGTTATAAGTTATATCGTAATAGTATGTAACGCTATACATTATATCGTAATAGTATATAGCGTTATACGTTATATCGTAATGCTAGATAACGTTGTACGTTATATCGTAATAGTATATAGCGTTATACGTTATATCGTAATAGTATATAACGTAATACGTTATAACATAATGCTACATAACGTTATAAGATATATCGTAATAGTATATAACGTTATACGTTATATCGTAATAGTATTTAACGTTATACGATGCATCGTAATAATATATAACGTTATACGTTATATCGTAATAGTATATAACGTAATACGTTATAACATAATAGTACATAAAGTAATAAGATACATCGTAATAGTATATAACGTTATACGTTATATCGTAATACTATATAACGCTCTACGTTATATCGTAATGGTATATAACGTTATACGTTATATCGTAACATGATATAACGTTATAAGTTATAGCGTAATAGTATATAACGTTATACGATGCATCGTAATAATGTATAACGTTACACGTTATATCGTAATAGTATATAACGTTATACGTTATATCGTAATGCTAGATAACGTTGTACGTTATATCGTAATAGTATATAACGTTATACGTTATATCGTAATAGTATATAACGTTATACGTTATATCGTAATAGTATATAACGTTATACGTTATATCGTAATAGTATATAACGTTATACGTTATATCGTAATACTAGATAACGTTGTACGTTATATCGTAATAGTATATAACGTTATACGTTATATCGTAATAGTATATAACGTAATACGTCATAACATAATGCTACATAAAGTAATAAGATACATCGTAATAGTATATAACGTTATACGTTATATCGTAATAGTATATAACGTTATACGTTATATCGTAATAGTATATAACGTTATACGTTATATCGTAATAGTATATAACGTAATACGTCATAACATAATGCTACATTAAGTAATAAGATATATCGTAATAGTATGTAACGTTATATGTTATATCGTAATAGTATATAACGTTATACGTTATATCGTAATAGTATATAACGTTATACGTTATATCGTAATAGTATATAACGTTATACGTTATATCGTAATGCTAGATAACGTTGTACGTTATATCGTAATAGTATATAACGTTACACGTTATATCGTAATAGTATATAAAGTTATACGATGCATCGTGATAATATATAACGTTATACGTTATATCGTAATAGTATATGACGTTATACGTTATATCGTAATAGTATATAGCGTTATACGTTATATCGTAATAGTATATAACGTAATACGTTATAACATAATGCTACATAACGTTATAAGATATATCGTAATAGTATATAACGTTATACGTTATATCGTAATAGTATTTAACGTTATACGATGCATCGTAATAATATATAACGTTATACGTTATATCGTAATAGTATATAACGTAATACGTTATAACATAATGCTACATAACGTAATAAGATATATCGTAATAGTATATAACGTTATACGTTATATCCTCATACTATATAACGTTATACGTTATATCGTAATAGTATATAACGTTATACGTTATATCGTAATAGTATATAACGTAATACGTCATAACATAATAGTACATAAAGTAATAAGATACATCGTAATAGTATATAACGTTATACGTTATATC
The DNA here is from genome assembly GCF_910591885.1 of Bombus terrestris. NCBI lineage: Eukaryota > Metazoa > Arthropoda > Insecta > Hymenoptera > Apidae > Bombus > Bombus terrestris. Next base: position 11,530,726 of record NC_063278.1, read on the forward strand.
GTAATACTATATAACGCTCTACGTTATATCGTAATGGTATATAACGTTATACGTTATATCGTAACATGATATAACGTTATAAGTTATAGCGTAATAGTATATAACGTTATACGATGCATCGTAATAATGTATAACGTTACACGTTATATCGTAATAGTATATAACGTTATACGTTATATCGTAATGCTAGATAACGTTGTACGTTATATCGTAATAGTATATAACGTTATACGTTATATCGTAATAGTATATAACGTTATACGTTATATCGTAATAGTATATAACGTTATACGTTATATCGTAATAGTATATAACGTTATACGTTATATCGTAATACTAGATAACGTTGTACGTTATATCGTAATAGTATATAACGTTATACGTTATATCGTAATAGTATATAACGTAATACGTCATAACATAATGCTACATAAAGTAATAAGATACATCGTAATAGTATATAACGTTATACGTTATATCGTAATACTATATAACGCTCTACGTTATATCGTAATGGTATATAACGTTATACGTTATATCGTAACACTATATAACGTTATAAGTTATATCGTAATAGTATGTAACGCTATACATTATATCGTAATAGTATATAACGTTATAAGTTATATCGTAATGCTAGATAACGTTGTACGTTATATCGTAATAGTATATAACGTTATACGTTATATCGTAATAGTATATAACGTAATACGTTATAACATAATGCTACATAACGTTATAAGATATATCGTAATAGTATATAACGTTATACGTTATATCGTAATAGTATTTAACGTTATACGATGCATCGTAATAATATATAACGTTATACGTTATATCGTAATGGTATATAACGTTATCCGTTATATCGTAATAGTATATAACGTTATACGTTATATCGTAATAGTATATAACGTAATACGTCATAACATAATGCTACATTAAGTAATAAGATATATCGTAATAGTATGTAACGTTATATGTTATATCGTAATAGTATATAACGTTATACGTTATATCGTAATAGTATATAACGTTATACGTTATATCGTAATAGTATATAACGTTATACGTTATATCGTAATGCTAGATAACGTTGTACGTTATATCGTAATAGTATATAACGTTACACGTTATATCGTAATAGTATATAAAGTTATACGATGCATCGTGATAATATATAACGTTATACGTTATATCGTAATAGTATATGACGTTATACGTTATATCGTAATAGTATATAACGTTATACGATGCATCGTAATAATATATAACGTTATACGTTATATCGTAACAGTATATAACGATATACGTTATATCGTAATAGTATATAACGTTATACGTTATATCGTAATAGTATATAACGTTATACGATGCATCGTAATAATATATAACGTTATACGTTATATCGTAATAGTATATAACGTTATACGTTATATCGTAATGCTAGATAACGTTGTACGTTATATCGTAATAGTATATAACGTTATACGTTATATCGTAATAGTATATAACGTTATACGTTATATCGTAATAGTATATAACGTTATACGTTATATCGTAATAGTATATAACGTTATACGTTATATCGTAATACTAGATAACGTTGTACGTTATATCGTAATAGTATATAACGTTATACGTTATATCGTAATAGTATATAACGTTATACGTTATATCGTAATAGTATATAACGTAATACGTCATAACATAATGCTACATAAAGTAATAAGATACATCGTAATAGTATATAACGTTATACGTTATATCGTAATACTATATAACGCTCTACGTTATATCGTAATGGTATATAACGTTATACGTTATATCGTAATGCTAGATAACGTTGTACGTTATATCGTAATAGTATATAGCGTTATACGTTATATCGTAATAGTATATAACGTGATACGTTATAACATAATGCTACATAACGTTATAAGATATATCGTAATAGTATATAACGTTATACGTTATATCGTAATAGTATTTAACGTTATACGATGCATCGTAATAATATATAACGTTATACGTTATATCGTAATGGTATATAACGTTATCCGTTATATCGTAATAGTATATAAAGTTATACGTTATATCGTAATAGTATATAACGTTATACGTTTTATCGTAATAGTATATAACGTTATACGTTATATCGTAATAGTATATAACGTTATACGATGCATCGTAATAATATATAACGTTATACGTTATATCGTAATGGTATATAACGTTATCCGTTATATCGTCATAGTATGTAACGTTATACGTTATATCGTAATAGTATATAACGTTATACGTTATATCGTAATAGTATATAACGTTATACGTTATATCGTAATGCTAGATAACGTTGTACGTTATATCGTAATAGTATATAACGTTACACGTTATATCGTAATAGTATATAACGTTATACGATGCATCGTAATAATATATAACGTTATACGTTATATCGTAATAGTATATGACGTTATACGTTATATCGTAATAGTATATAACGTTATACGATGCATCGTAATAATATATAACGTTATACGTTATATCGTAACAGTATATAACGATATACGTTATATCGTAATAGTATATAACGTTATACGTTTTATCGTAATAGTATATAACGTTATACGTTATATCGTAATAGTATATAACGTTATACGATGCATCGTAATAATATATAACGTTATACGTTATATCGTAATGGTATATAACGTTATCCGTTATATCGTCATAGTATGTAACGTTATACGTTATATCGTAATATTATATAACGTTATTCGATGCATCGTAATACTATATAACGTTATACGTTATATCGTAATAGTATATGACGTTATACGTTATATCGTAATAGTATGTAACGTTATACATTGTATCGTAATAGTATATAACGTTATACGTTATATCGTAATGCTAGATAACGTTGTACGTTATATCGTAATAGTATATAACGTTATACGTTATATCGTAATAGTATATAACGTAATACGTTATAACATAATGCTACATAACGTTATAAGATATATCGTAATAGTATATAACGTTATACGTTATATCGTAATAGTATTTAACGTTATACGATGCATCGTAATAATATATAACGTTATACGTTATATCGTAATGGTATATAACGTTATCCGTTATATCGTAATAGTATATAACGTTATACGTTATATCGTAATGCTAGATAACGTTGTACGTTATATCGTAATAGTATATAACGTTACACGTTATATCGTAATAGTATATAACGTTATACGATGCATCGTAATAATGTATAACGTTACACGTTATATCGTAATAGTATATAACGTTATACGTTATATCGTAATGCTAGATAACGTTGTACGATATATCGTAATAGTATATAACGTTATACGTTATATCGTAATAGTATATAACGTTATACGTTATATCGTAATAGTATATAACGTAATACGTCATAACATAATGCTACATAAAGTAATAAGATACATCGTAATAGTATATAACGTTATACGTTATATCGTAATACTATATAACGCTCTACGTTATATCGTAATGGTATATAACGTTATACGTTATATCGTAACACTATATAACGTTATAAGTTATATCGTAATAGTATGTAACGCTATACATTATATCGTAATAGTATATAGCGTTATACGTTATATCGTAATGCTAGATAACGTTGTACGTTATATCGTAATAGTATATAGCGTTATACGTTATATCGTAATAGTATATAACGTAATACGTTATAACATAATGCTACATAACGTTATAAGATATATCGTAATAGTATATAACGTTATACGTTATATCGTAATAGTATTTAACGTTATACGATGCATCGTAATAATATATAACGTTATACGTTATATCGTAATAGTATATAACGTAATACGTTATAACATAATAGTACATAAAGTAATAAGATACATCGTAATAGTATATAACGTTATACGTTATATCGTAATACTATATAACGCTCTACGTTATATCGTAATGGTATATAACGTTATACGTTATATCGTAACATGATATAACGTTATAAGTTATAGCGTAATAGTATATAACGTTATACGATGCATCGTAATAATGTATAACGTTACACGTTATATCGTAATAGTATATAACGTTATACGTTATATCGTAATGCTAGATAACGTTGTACGTTATATCGTAATAGTATATAACGATATACGTTATATCGTAATAGTATATAACGTTATACGTTATATCGTAATAGTATATAACGTTATACGTTATATCGTAATAGTATATAACGTTATACGTTATATCGTAATACTAGATAACGTTGTACGTTATATCGTAATAGTATATAACGTTATACGTTATATCGTAATAGTATATAACGTAATACGTCATAACATAATGCTACATAAAGTAATAAGATACATCGTAATAGTATATAACGTTATACGTTATATCGTAATACTATATAACGCTCTACGTTATATCGTAATGGTATATAACGTTATACGTTATATCGTAACACTATATAACGTTATAAGTTATATCGTAATAGTATGTAACGCTATACATTATATCGTAATAGTATATAACGTTATACGTTATATCGTAATGCTAGATAACGTTGTACGTTATATCGTAATAGTATATAACGTTATACGTTATATCGTAATAGTATATAACGTAATACGTTATAACATAATGCTACATAACGTTATAAGATATATCGTAATAGTATATAACGTTATACGTTATATCGTAATAGTATTTAACGTTATACGATGCATCGTAATAATATATAACGTTATACGTTATATCGTAATGGTATATAACGTTATCCGTTATATCGTAATAGTATATAACGTTATACGTTATATCGTAATAGTATATAACGTAATACGTCATAACATAATGCTACATTAAGTAATAAGATATATCGTAATAGTATGTAACGTTATATGTTATATCGTAATAGTATATAACGTTATACGTTATATCGTAATAGTATATAACGTTATACGTTATATCGTAATAGTATATAACGTTATACGTTATATCGTAATGCTAGATAACGTTGTACGTTATATCGTAATAGTATATAACGTTACACGTTATATCGTAATAGTATATAAAGTTATACGATGCATCGTGATAATATATAACGTTATACGTTATATCGTAATAGTATATGACGTTATACGTTATATCGTAATAGTATATAACGTTATACGATGCATCGTAATAATATATAACGTTATACGTTATATCGTAACAGTATATAACGATATACGTTATATCGTAATAGTATATAACGTTATACGTTATATCGTAATAGTATATAACGTTATACGATGCATCGTAATAATATATAACGTTATACGTTATATCGTAATAGTATATAACGTTATACGTTATATCGTAATGCTAGATAACGTTGTACGTTATATCGTAATAGTATATAACGTTACACGTTATATCGTAATAGTATATAACGTTATACGTTATATCGTAATAGTATATAACGTTATACGATGCATCGTAATAATATATAACGTTATACGTTATATCGTAATAGTATATAACGTAATACGTTATAACATAATGCTACATAACGTAATAAGATATATCGTAATAGTATATAACGTTATACGTTATATCCTCATACTATATAACGTTATACGTTATATCGTAATAGTATATAACGTTATACGTTATATCGTAATAGTATATAACGTAATACGTCATAACATAATAGTACATAAAGTAATAAGATACATCGTAATAGTATATAACGTTATACGTTATATCGTAATGCTAGATAACGTTGTACGTTATATCGTAATAGTATATAACGTTATACGTTATATCGTAATAGTATATAACGTTATACGTTATATCGTAATAGTATATAACGTTATACGTTATATCGTAATAGTATATAACGTTATACGTTATATCGTAATACTAGATAACGTTGTACGTTATATCGTAATAGTATATAACGTTATACGTTATATCGTAATTGTATATAACGTTATACGTTATATCGTAATAGTATATAACGTAATACGTCATAACATAATGCTACATAAAGTAATAAGATACATCGCAATAGTATATAACGTTATACGTTATATCGTAATACTATATAACGCTCTACGTTATATCGTAATGGTATATAACGTTATACGTTATATCGTAACACTATATAACGTTATAAGTTATATCGTAATAGTATGTAACGCTATACATTATATCGTAATAGTATATAACGTTATACGTTATATCGTAATGCTAGATAACGTTGTACGTTATATCGTAATAGTATATAGCGTTATACGTTATATCGTAATAGTATATAACGTGATACGTTATAACATAATGCTACATAACGTTATAAGATATATCGTAATAGTATATGACGTTATACGTTATATCGTAATAGTATATAACGTTATACGATGCATCGTAATAATATATAACGTTATACGTTATATCGTAATGGTATATAACGTTATCCGTTATATCGTCATAGTATGTAACGTTATACGTTATATCGTAATAGTATATAACGTTATACGTTATATCGTAATGCTAGATAACGTTGTACGTTATACCGTAATAGTGTATAACGTTATACGATGCATCGTAATAGTATATAACGTTACACGTTATATCGTAATAGTATATAACGTTATACGTTATATCGTAATATTATATAACGTTATACGATGCATCGTAATAATATATAACGTTATACGTTATATCGTAATAGTATATAACGTAATACGTCATAACATAATTCTACATATCGTAATATGATTTATCGTAATAGTATATAACGTTATACGTTATATCGTAATAGTATATAACGTTATACGTTATATCGTAATAGTATATAACGTTATACGATGCATCGCAATAATATATAACGTTATACGTTATATCGTAATAGTATATAAAGTTATACGATGCATCGTAATAATATATAACGTTATACGTTATAACGTAATAGTATATAACGTAACACGTTATAACATAATGCTACATCACGTGATAAGATATATCGTTATAGTATATAACGTTATACGTTGCATCGTAATAATATATAACGTTATACGTTATATCGTAATACTATATAAGGTTATAGTTATATCGTAATATTATATAACGTTATACGATGCATCGTAATAATATATAACGTTATACGTTATATCGTAATAGTATATAACGTTATACGTTATATCGTAATAGTATATAACGTTATACGTTATATCGTAATGCTAGATAACGTTGTACGTTATATCGTAATAGTATATAACGTTACACGTTATATCGTAATAGTATATAACGTTATACGATGCATCGTAATAATGTATAACGTTACACGTTATATCGTAATAGTATATAACGTTATACGTTATACGTAATGGTATATAACGTTATGCGTTATATCGTAATAGTATATAACGTTATACGTTATATCGTAATATTATATAACGTTATACGATGCATCGTAATAATATATAACGTTATACGTTATATCGTAATAGTATATAACGTTATACGTTATATCGTAATATTATATAACGTTATACGATGCATCGTAATAATATATAACGTTATACGTTATATCGTAATAGTATATAACGTAATACGTTATATCGCAATAGTATATAACGTTATACGTTATATCGTAATGCTAGATAACGTTGTACGTTATATCGTAATAGTATATAACGTTATACGTTATATCGTAATGCTAGATAACGTTATACGTTATATCGTAATATTATATAACGTTATACGATGCATCGTAATAATATATAACGTTACACGTTATATCGTAATAGTATATAGCGTTACACGTTATATCGTAATAGTATATAACGTTATACGATGCATCGTAATAATATATAACGTTATACGTTATATCGTAATAGTATATGACGTTATACGTTATATCGTAATAGTATGTAACGTTATACATGATATCGTAATAGTATATAACGTTATACGTTATATCGTAATAGTATATAACGTTATACGTTATACGTAATGGTATATAACGTTATACGTTATATCGTAATAGTATATAACGTTATACGATGCATCGTAATAATATATAACGTTATACGTTATATCGTAATGGTATATAACGTTATCCGTTATATCGTAATAGTATATAACGTTATACGTTATATCGTAATAGTATATAACGTTACAGGTTATATCGTAACAGTATATAACGTTATACGTTATATCGTAATAGTATATAACGTTATACGTTATATCGTAATAGTATATAACGTTATACGTTATATCGTAATAGTATATAACGTTAGACGATGCATCGCAATAATATACAACGTTATACGTTATATCGTAATGCTAGATAACGTTGTACGTTATATCGTAATAGTATATAACGTTATACGTTATATCGTAATAGTATATAACGTTATACGTTATATCGTAATATTATATAACGTTATACGATGCATCGTAATAATATATAACGTTACACGTTATATCGTAGTAGTATATAACGTTATACGTTATATCGTAATGCTGGATAACGTTGTACGTTATATCGTAATAGTATATAACGTTATACGTTATATCGTAATAGTATATAACGTTATACGTTATATCGTAATACTATATAACGTTCTACGTTATATCGTAATGGTATATAACGTTATACGTTATATCGTAACTCTATATAACGTTATACGTTATATCGTAATAGTATATAAAGTTATACGATGCATCGTAATAATATATAACGTTATACGTTATAACGTAATAGTATATAACGTAACACGTTATAACATAATGCTACATCACGTGATAAGATATATCGTTATAGTATATAACGTTATACGTTGCATCGTAATAATATATAACGTTATACGTTATATCGTAATACTATATAAGGTTATAGTTATATCGTAATATTATATAACGTTATACGATGCATCGTAATAATATATAACGTTATACGTTATATCGTAATAGTATATAACGTTATACGATGCATCGCAATAATATATAACGTTATACGTTATATCGTAATATTATATAACGTTATACGATGCATCGTAATAATATATAACGTTACACGTTATATCGTAATAGTATATAACGTTATACGTTATAGCGTAATAGTATATTAAAGTTATAATTTATATCGTAATAGTACGTAACGTTATACATTATATCGTAATAGTATATAACGTTATACGTTATATCGTAATGCTAGATAACGTTGTACGTTATATCGTAATAGTATATAACGTTATACGTTATATCGTAGTTGTATATAACGTTATACGTTATATCGTAATAGTATATAACGTAATACGTTATAACATAATGCTACATAACGTTATAAGATATATCGTAATAGTATATAACGTTATACGTTATATCGTAATAGTATTTAACGTTATACGTTGCATCGTAATAATATATAACGTTATACGTTATATCGTAATACTATATAAGGTTATAGTTATATCGTAATATTATATAACGTTATACGATGCATCGCAATAATATATAACGTTATACGTTATATCGTAATAGTATATGACGTTATACGTTATATCGTAATAGTATGTAACGTTATACATTATAACGTAATAGTATATAACGTAACACGTTATAACATAATGCTACATCACGTGATAAGATATATCGTTATAGTATATAACGTTATACGTTGCATCGTAATAATATATAACGTTATACGTTATATCGTAATACTATATAAGGTTATAGTTATATCGTAATATTATATAACGTTATACGATGCATCGTAATAATATATAACGTTATACGTTATATCGTAATAGTATATAACGTTATACGTTATATCGTAATAGTATATAACGTTATACGTTATATCGTAATGCTAGATAACGTTGTACGTTATATCGTAATAGTATATAACGTTACACGTTATATCGTAATAGTATATAACGTTATACGATGCATCGTAATAATGTATAACGTTACACGTTATATCGTAATAGTATATAACGTTATACGTTATACGTAATGGTATATAACGTTATGCGTTATATCGTAATAGTATATAACGTTATACGTTATATCGTAATATTATATAACGTTATACGATGCATCGTAATAATATATAACGTTATACGTTATATCGTAATAGTATATAACGTTATACGTTATATCGTAATATTATATAACGTTATACGATGCATCGTAATAATATATAACGTTATACGTTATATCGTAATAGTATATAACGTAATACGTTATATCGCAATAGCATATAACGTTATACGTTATATCGTAATGCTAGATAACGTTGTACGTTATATCGTAATAGTATATAACGTTATACGTTATATCGTAATGCTAGATAACGTTATACGTTATATCGTAATATTATATAACGTTATACGATGCATCGTAATAATATATAACGTTACACGTTATATCGTAATAGTATATAGCGTTACACGTTATATCGTAATAGTATATAACGTTATACGATGCATCGTAATAATATATAACGTTATACGTTATATCGTAATAGTATATGACGTTATACGTTATATCGTAATAGTATGTAACGTTATACATGATATCGTAATAGTATATAACGTTATACGTTATATCGTAATAGTATATAACGTTATACGTTATACGTAATGGTATATAACGTTATACGTTATATCGTAATAGTATATAACGTTATACGATGCATCGTAATAATATATAACGTTATACGTTATATCGTAATGGTATATAACGTTATCCGTTATATCGTAATAGTATATAACGTTATACGTTATATCGTAATAGTATATAACGTTACAGGTTATATCGTAACAGTATATAACGTTATACGTTATATCGTAATAGTATATAACGTTATACGTTATATCGTAATAGTATATAACGTTATACGTTATATCGTAATAGTATATAACGTTAGACGATGCATCGCAATAATATACAACGTTATACGTTATATCGTAATGCTAGATAACGTTGTACGTTATATCGTAATAGTATATAACGTTATACGTTATATCGTAATAGTATATAACGTTATACGTTATATCGTAATATTATATAACGTTATACGATGCATCGTAATAATATATAACGTTACACGTTATATCGTAGTAGTATATAACGTTATACGTTATATCGTAATGCTGGATAACGTTGTACGTTATATCGTAATAGTATATAACGTTATACGTTATATCGTAATAGTATATAACGTTATACGTTATATCGTAATACTATATAACGTTCTACGTTATATCGTAATGGTATATAACGTTATACGTTATATCGTAACTCTATATAACGTTATACGTTATATCGTAATAGTATATAAAGTTATACGATGCATCGTAATAATATATAACGTTATACGTTATAACGTAATAGTATATAACGTAACACGTTATAACATAATGCTACATCACGTGATAAGATATATCGTTATAGTATATAACGTTATACGTTGCATCGTAATAATATATAACGTTATACGTTATATCGTAATACTATATAAGGTTATAGTTATATCGTAATATTATATAACGTTATACGATGCATCGTAATAATATATAACGTTATACGTTATATCGTAATAGTATATAACGTTATACGATGCATCGCAATAATATATAACGTTATACGTTATATCGTAATATTATATAACGTTATACGATGCATCGTAATAATATATAACGTTACACGTTATATCGTAATAGTATATAACGTTATACGTTATAGCGTAATAGTATATTAAAGTTATAATTTATATCGTAATAGTACGTAACGTTATACATTATATCGTAATAGTATATAACGTTATACGTTATATCGTAATAGTATATAACGTTATACGATGCATCGCAATAATATATAACGTTATACGTTATATCGTAATATTATATAACGTTATACGATGCATCGTAATAATATATAACGTTACACGTTATATCGTAATAGTATATAACGTTATACGTTATAGCGTAATAGTATATTAAAGTTATAATTTATATCGTAATAGTACGTAACGTTATACATTATATCGTAATAGTATATAACGTTATACGTTATATCGTAATAGTATATAACGTTATACGATGCATCGCAATAATATATAACGTTATACGTTATATCGCAATAGTATATAACGTTATACGTTATATCGTAATGCTAGATAACGTTGTACGTTATATCGTAATAGTATATAACGTTATACGTTATATCGTAATGCTAGATAACGTTATACGTTATATCGTAATATTATATAACGTTATACGATGCATTGTAATAATATATAACGTTATACGTTATATCGTAATAGTATATAACGTAATACGTCATAACATAATGCTACATAACGTAATATGATTTATCGTAATAGTATATGACGTTATACGTTATATCGTAATAGTATATAACGTTATACGATGCATCGCAGTAATATATAACGTTATACGTTATATCGCAATAGTATATAACGTTATACGTTATATCGTAATGCTAGATAACGTTGTACGTTATATCGTAATAGTATATAACGTTATACGTTATAGCGTAATAGTATATTAAAGTTATAATTTATATCGTAATAGTACGTAACGTTATACATTATATCGTAATAGTATATAACGTTATACGTTATATCGTAATAGTATATAACGTTATACGATGCATTGTAATAATATATAACGTTACACGTTATATCGTAATAGTATATAACGTTATACGTTATATCGTAATATTATATAACGTTATACGATGCATCGTAATAATATATAACGTTATACGTTATATCGTAATAGTATATAACGTAATACGTCATAACATAATGCTACATAACGTAATATGATTTATCGTAATAGTATATGACGTTATACGTTATATCGTAATAGTATATAACGTTATACGATGCATCGCAGTAATATATAACGTTATACGTTATATCGTAATAGCATATAACGTTATACGTTATACGTAATGGTATATAACGTTATACGTTATACGTAATGGTATATAACGTTATACGTTATATCGTAATAGTATATAACGTTATACGTTATATCGTAATATTATATAACGTTATACGATGCATCGTAATAATATATAACGTTATACGTTATATCGTAATAGTATATAACGTTATACGTTATATCGTAATATTATATAACGTTATACGATGCATCGTAATAATATATAACGTTATACGTTATATCGTAATAGTATATAACGTAATACGTTATATCGTAATAGTATATAACGTTATACGATGCATCGCAATAATATATAACGTTATACGTTATATCGCAATAGTATATAACGTTATACGTTATATCGTAATGCTAGATAACGTTGTACGTTATATCGTAATAGTATATAACGTTATACGTTATAACATAATGCTACATCACGTGATAAGATATATCGTTATAGTATATAACGTTATACGTTGCATCGTAATAATATATAACGTTATACCTTATATCGTAATACTATATAAGGTTATAGTTATATCGTAATATTATATAACGTTATACGATGCATCGTAATAATATATAACGTTATACGTTATATCGTAATAGTATATAACGTTATACGATGCATCGCAATAATATATAACGTTATACGTTATATCGTAATATTATATAACGTTATACGATGCATCGTAATAATATATAACGTTACACGTTATATCGTAATAGTATATAACGTTATACGTTATAGCGTAATAGTATATTAAAGTTATAATTTATATCGTAATAGTACGTAACGTTATACATTATATCGTAATAGTATATAACGTTATACGTTATATCGTAATGCTAGATAACGTTGTACGTTATATCGTAATAGTATATAACGTTATACGTTATATCGTAGTTGTATATAACGTTATACGTTATATCGTAATAGTATATAACGTAATACGTTATAACATAATGCTACATAACGTTATAAGATATATCGTAATAGTATATAACGTTATACGTTATATCGTAATAGTATTTAACGTTATACGTTGCATCGTAATAATATATAACGTTATACGTTATATCGTAATACTATATAAGGTTATAGTTATATCGTAATATTATATAACGTTATACGATGCATCGCAATAATATATAACGTTATACGTTATATCGTAATAGTATATGACGTTATACGTTATATCGTAATAGTATGTAACGTTATACATTATAACGTAATAGTATATAACGTAACACGTTATAACATAATGCTACATCACGTGATAAGATATATCGTTATAGTATATAACGTTATACGTTGCATCGTAATAATATATAACGTTATACGTTATATCGTAATACTATATAAGGTTATAGTTATATCGTAATATTATATAACGTTATACGATGCATCGTAATAATATATAACGTTATACGTTATATCGTAATAGTATATAACGTTATACGATGCATCGCAATAATATATAACGTTATACGTTATATCGTAATAGTATATGACGTTATACGTTATATCGTAATAGTATATAACGTAATACGTCATAACATAATGCTACATAAAGTAATAAGATATATCGTAATAGTATGTAACGTTATATGTTATATCGTAATAGTATATAACGTTATACGTTATATCGTAATAGTATATAACGTTATACGTTATATCGTAATAGTATATAACGTTATACGTTATATCGTAATGCTAGATAACGTTGTACGTTATATCGTAATAGTATATAACGTTACACGTTATATCGTAATAGTATATAACGTTATACGATGCATCGTAATAATGTATAACGTTACACGTTATATCGTAATAGTATATAACGTTATACGTTATACGTAATGGTATATAACGTTATGCGTTATATCGTAATAGTATATAACGTTATACGTTATATCGTAATATTATATAACGTTATACGATGCATCGTAATAATATATAACGTTATACGTTATATCGTAATAGTATATAACGTTATACGTTATATCGTAATATTATATAACGTTATACGATGCATCGTAATAATATATAACGTTATACGTTATATCGTAATAGTATATAACGTAATACGTTATATCGCAATAGTATATAACGTTATACGTTATATCGTAATGCTAGATAACGTTGTACGTTATATCGTAATAGTATATAACGTTATACGTTATATCGTAATGCTAGATAACGTTATACGTTATATCGTAATATTATATAACGTTATACGATGCATCGTAATAATATATAACGTTACACGTTATATCGTAATAGTATATAGCGTTACACGTTATATCGTAATAGTATATAACGTTATACGATGCATCGTAATAATATATAACGTTATACGTTATATCGTAATAGTATATGACGTTATACGTTATATCGTAATAGTATGTAACGTTATACATGATATCGTAATAGTATATAACGTTATACGTTATATCGTAATAGTATATAACGTTATACGTTATACGTAATGGTATATAACGTTATACGTTATATCGTAATAGTATATAACGTTATACGATGCATCGTAATAATATATAACGTTATACGTTATATCGTAATGGTATATAACGTTATCCGTTATATCGTAATAGTATATAACGTTATACGTTATATCGTAATAGTATATAACGTTATAGGTTATATCGTAACAGTATATAACGTTATACGTTATATCGTAATAGTATATAACGTTATACGTTATATCGTAATAGTATATAACGTTATACGTTATATCGTAATAGTATATAACGTTAGACGATGCATCGCAATAATATACAACGTTATACGTTATATCGTAATGCTAGATAACGTTGTACGTTATATCGTAATAGTATATAACGTTATACGTTATATCGTAATAGTATATAACGTTATACGTTATATCGTAATATTATATAACGTTATACGATGCATCGTAATAATATATAACGTTACACGTTATATCGTAGTAGTATATAACGTTATACGTTATATCGTAATGCTGGATAACGTTGTACGTTATATCGTAATAGTATATAACGTTATACGTTATATCGTAATAGTATATAACGTTATACGTTATATCGTAATACTATATAACGTTCTACGTTATATCGTAATGGTATATAACGTTATACGTTATATCGTAACTCTATATAACGTTATACGTTATATCGTAATAGTATATAAAGTTATACGATGCATCGTAATAATATATAACGTTATACGTTATAACGTAATAGTATATAACGTAACACGTTATAACATAATGCTACATCACGTGATAAGATATATCGTTATAGTATATAACGTTATACGTTGCATCGTAATAATATATAACGTTATACGTTATATCGTAATACTATATAAGGTTATAGTTATATCGTAATATTATATAACGTTATACGATGCATCGTAATAATATATAACGTTATACGTTATATCGTAATAGTATATAACGTTATACGATGCATCGCAATAATATATAACGTTATACGTTATATCGTAATATTATATAACGTTATACGATGCATCGTAATAATATATAACGTTACACGTTATATCGTAATAGTATATAACGTTATACGTTATAGCGTAATAGTATATTAAAGTTATAATTTATATCGTAATAGTACGTAACGTTATACATTATATCGTAATAGTATATAACGTTATACGTTATATCGTAATAGTATATAACGTTATACGATGCATCGCAATAATATATAACGTTATACGTTATATCGCAATAGTATATAACGTTATACGTTATATCGTAATGCTAGATAACGTTGTACGTTATATCGTAATAGTATATAACGTTATACGTTATATCGTAATGCTAGATAACGTTATACGTTATATCGTAATATTATATAACGTTATACGATGCATTGTAATAATATATAACGTTACACGTTATATCGTAATAGTATATAACGTTATACGTTATATCGTAATATTATATAACGTTATACGATGCATCGTAATAATATATAACGTTATACGTTATATCGTAATAGTATATAACGTAATACGTCATAACATAATGCTACATAACGTAATATGATTTATCGTAATAGTATATGACGTTATACGTTATATCGTAATAGTATATAACGTTATACGATGCATCGCAGTAATATATAACGTTATACGTTATATCGTAATAGCATATAACGTTATACGTTATACGTAATGGTATATAACGTTATACGTTATACGTAATGGTATATAACGTTATACGTTATATCGTAATAGTATATAACGTTATACGTTATATCGTAATATTATATAACGTTATACGATGCATCGTAATAATATATAACGTTATACGTTATATCGTAATAGTATATAACGTTATACGTTATATCGTAATATTATATAACGTTATACGATGCATCGTAATAATATATAACGTTATACGTTATATCGTAATAGTATATAACGTAATACGTTATATCGTAATAGTATATAACGTTATACGATGCATCGCAATAATATATAACGTTATACGTTATATCGCAATAGTATATAACGTTATACGTTATATCGTAATGCTAGATAACGTTGTACGTTATATCGTAATAGTATATAACGTTATACGTTATATCGTAATGCTAGATAACGTTATACGTTATATCGTAATATTATATAACGTTATACGATGCATCGTAATAATATATAACGTTACACGTTATATCGTAATAGTATATAACGTTATACGTTATATCGTAATATTATATAACGTTATACGATGCATCGTAATAATATATAACGTTATACGTTATATCGTAATAGTATATAACGTAATACGTCATAACATAATGCTACATAACGTAATATGATTTATCGTAATAGTATATGACGTTATACGTTATATCGTAATAGTATATAACGTTATACGATGCATCGCAGTAATATATAACGTTATACGTTATATCGTAATAGCATATAACGTTATACGTTATACGTAATGGTATATAACGTTATATGTTATACGTAATGGTATATAACGTTATACGTTATATCGTAATAGTATATAACGTTATACGTTATATCGTAATATTATATAACGTTATACGATGCATCGTAATAATATATAACGTTATACGTTATATCGTAATAGTATATAACGTAATACGTCATAACATAATGCTACATAAAGGAATTAGATAAATCGTAATAGTATATAACGTTATACGTTATATCGTAATAGTATATAACGTAATACGTCATAACATAATGCTACATAACGTAATATGATTTATCGTAATAGTATATGACGTTATACGTTATATCGTAATAGTATATAACGTAATACGTCATAACATAATGCTGCATAACGTAATATGATTTATCGTAATAGTATATGACGTTATACGTTATATCGTAATAGTATATAACGTTATATCGTAATAGTATATAACGTAATACGTTATATCGTAATATTATATAACGTTATACGATGCATCGTAATAATATATAACGTTATACGTTATATCGTAATAGTATATAACGTTATACGTTATATCGTAATAGTATATAACGTTATACGATGCATCGCAATAATATATAACGTTATACGTTATATCGTAATATTATATAACGTTATACGATGCATCGTAATAATATATAACGTTACACGTTATATCGTAATAGTATATAACGTTATACGTTATATCGTAATGCTAGATAACGTTGTACGTTATATCGTAATAGTATATAGCGTTATACGTTATATCGTAATGCTAGATAACGTTGTACGTTATATCGTAATAGTATATAACGTTATACGTTATATCGTAATATTATATAACGTTATACGATGCATCGTAATAATATATAACGTTATACGTTATATCGTAATAGTATATAACGTAATACGTCATAACATAATGCTACATAACGTAATATGATTTATCGTAATAGTATATGACGTTATACGTTATATCGTAATAGTATATAACGTTATATGATGCATCGCAATAATATATAACGTTATACGTTATATCGTAATAGTATATAACGTTATACGTTATACGTAATGGTATATAACGTTATACGTTATATCGTAATAGTATATAACGTTACACGTTATATCGTAATAGTATATAACGTTATACGTTATAACGTAATGCTAGATAACGTTGTACGTTATATCGTAATAGTATATAACGTTATACGTTATATCGTAATAGTATATAACGCTATACGTTATATTGTAATACTATATAACGTTCTACGTTATATCGTAATGGTATATAACGTTATACGTTATATCGTAACTCTATATAACGTTATACGTTATATCGTAATAGTATATAAAGTTATACGATGCATCGTAATAATATATAACGTTATACGTTATAACGTAATAGTATATAACGTAACACGTTATAACATAATGCTACATCACGTGATAAGATATATCGTTATAGTATATAACGTTATACGTTGCATCGTAATAATATATAACGTTATACCTTATATCGTAATACTATATAAGGTTATAGTTATATCGTAATATTATATAACGTTATACGATGCATCGTAATAATATATAACGTTATACGTTATATCGTAATAGTATATAACGTTATACGATGCATCGCAATAATATATAACGTTATACGTTATATCGTAATATTATATAACGTTATACGATGCATCGTAATAATATATAACGTTACACGTTATATCGTAATAGTATATAACGTTATACGTTATAGCGTAATAGTATATTAAAGTTATAATTTATATCGTAATAGTACGTAACGTTATACATTATATCGTAATAGTATATAACGTTATACGTTATATCGTAATGCTAGATAACGTTGTACGTTATATCGTAATAGTATATAACGTTATACGTTATATCGTAGTTGTATATAACGTTATACGTTATATCGTAATAGTATATAACGTAATACGTTATAACATAATGCTACATAACGTTATAAGATATATCGTAATAGTATATAACGTTATACGTTATATCGTAATAGTATTTAACGTTATACGTTGCATCGTAATAATATATAACGTTATACGTTATATCGTAATACTATATAAGGTTATAGTTATATCGTAATATTATATAACGTTATACGATGCATCGCAATAATATATAACGTTATACGTTATATCGTAATAGTATATGACGTTATACGTTATATCGTAATAGTATGTAAC
Organism: Bombus terrestris; assembly: GCF_910591885.1. NCBI lineage: Eukaryota > Metazoa > Arthropoda > Insecta > Hymenoptera > Apidae > Bombus > Bombus terrestris. The sequence continues at coordinate 11,550,937 of NC_063278.1, forward strand.
GTTATACATTATAACGTAATAGTATATAACGTAACACGTTATAACATAATGCTACATCACGTGATAAGATATATCGTTATAGTATATAACGTTATACGTTGCATCGTAATAATATATAACGTTATACGTTATATCGTAATACTATATAAGGTTATAGTTATATCGTAATATTATATAACGTTATACGATGCATCGTAATAATATATAACGTTATACGTTATATCGTAATAGTATATAACGTTATACGATGCATCGCAATAATATATAACGTTATACGTTATATCGTAATAGTATATGACGTTATACGTTATATCGTAATAGTATATAACGTAATACGTCATAACATAATGCTACATAAAGTAATAAGATATATCGTAATAGTATGTAACGTTATATGTTATATCGTAATAGTATATAACGTTATACGTTATATCGTAATAGTATATAACGTTATACGTTATATCGTAATAGTATATAACGTTATACGTTATATCGTAATGCTAGATAACGTTGTACGTTATATCGTAATAGTATATAACGTTACACGTTATATCGTAATAGTATATAACGTTATACGATGCATCGTAATAATGTATAACGTTACACGTTATATCGTAATAGTATATAACGTTATACGTTATACGTAATGGTATATAACGTTATACGTTATATCGTAATAGTATATAACGTTATACGTTATATCGTAATATTATATAACGTTATACGATGCATCGTAATAATATATAACGTTATACGTTATATCGTAATAGTATATAACGTTATACGTTATATCGTAATATTATATAACGTTATACGATGCATCGTAATAATATATAACGTTATACGTTATATCGTAATAGTATATAACGTAATACGTTATATCGTAATAGTATATAACGTTATACGATGCATCGCAATAATATATAACGTTATACGTTATATCGCAATAGTATATAACGTTATACGTTATATCGTAATGCTAGATAACGTTGTACGTTATATCGTAATAGTATATAACGTTATACGTTATATCGTAATGCTAGATAACGTTATACGTTATATCGTAATATTATATAACGTTATACGATGCATCGTAATAATATATAACGTTACACGTTATATCGTAATAGTATATAACGTTATACGTTATATCGTAATATTATATAACGTTATACGATGCATCGTAATAATATATAACGTTATACGTTATATCGTAATAGTATATAACGTAATACGTCATAACATAATGCTACATAACGTAATATGATTTATCGTAATAGTATATGACGTTATACGTTATATCGTAATAGTATATAACGTTATACGATGCATCGCAGTAATATATAACGTTATACGTTATATCGTAATAGCATATAACGTTATACGTTATACGTAATGGTATATAACGTTATACGTTATACGTAATGGTATATAACGTTATACGTTATATCGTAATAGTATATAACGTTATACGTTATATCGTAATATTATATAACGTTATACGATGCATCGTAATAATATATAACGTTATACGTTATATCGTAATAGTATATAACGTAATACGTCATAACATAATGCTACATAAAGGAATTAGATAAATCGTAATAGTATATAAGGTTATACGTTATATCGTAATAGTATATAACGTAATACGTCATAACATAATGCTACATAACGTAATATGATTTATCGTAATAGTATATGACGTTATACGTTATATCGTAATAGTATATAACGTAATACGTCATAACATAATGCTACATAACGTAATATGATTTATCGTAATAGTATATGACGTTATACGTTATATCGTAATAGTATATAACGTTATATCGTAATAGTATATAACGTTATATCGTAATAGTATATAACGTAATACGTTATATCGTAATATTATATAACGTTATACGATGCATCGTAATAATATATAACGTTATACGTTATATCGTAATAGTATATAACGTTATACGATGCATCGCAATAATATATAACGTTATACGTTATATCGTAATGCTAGATAACGTTGTACGTTATATCGTAATAGTATATAACGTTATACGTTATATCGTAATAGTATATAACGTTATACGTTATATCGTAATATTATATAACGTTATACGATGCATCGCAATAATATATAACGTTATACGTTATATCGTAATAGTATATAACGTTATACGATGCATCGCAATAATATATAACGTTATACGTTATATCGTAATATTATATAACGTTATACGATGCATCGTAATAATATATAACGTTACACGTTATATCGTAATAGTATATAACGTTATACGTTATATCGTAATGCTAGATAACGTTGTACGTTATATCGTAATAGTATATAGCGTTATACGTTATATCGTAATGCTAGATAACGTTGTACGTTATATCGTAATAGTATATAACGTTATACGTTATATCGTAATATTATATAACGTTATACGATGCATCGTAATAATATATAACGTTATACGTTATATCGTAATAGTATATAACGTAATACGTCATAACATAATGCTACATAACGTAATATGATTTATCGTAATAGTATATGACGTTATACGTTATATCGTAATAGTATATAACGTTATATGATGCATCGCAATAATATATAACGTTATACGTTATATCGTAATAGTATATAACGTTATACGTTATACGTAATGGTATATAACGTTATACGTTATATCGTAATAGTATATAACGTTATACGTTATATCGTAATATTATATAACGTTATACGATGCATCGTAATAATATATAACGTTATACGTTATATCGTAATAGTATATAACGTAATACGTCATAACATAATGCTACATAAAGTAATAAGATAAATCGTAATAGTATATAACGTTATACGTTATACGCAATGGTATATAACGTTATACGTTATATCGTAATAGTATATAACGTTATACGTTATATCGTAATATTATATAACGTTATACGATGCATCGTAATAATATATAACGTTATACGTTATATCGTGATAGTATATAACGTTATACGTTATAGCGTAATAGTATATAACTTTATACGTTATATCGTAATATCATATAACGTTATACGATGCATCGTAATAACATATAACGTTATACGTTATATCGTAATAGTATATAACGTTATACGTTATATCGTAATGCTAGATAACGTTGTACGTTATATCGTAATAGTATATAACGTTATACGATGCATCGTAATAATATATAACGTTACACGTTATATCGTAATAGTATATAACGTTATGCGTTATATCGTAATATTATATAACGTTATACGATGCATCGTAATAATATATAACGTTATACGTTATATCGTAATAGTATATAACGTAATACGTCATAACATAATGCTACATATCGTAATATGATTTATCGTAATAGTATATAACGTTATACGTTATATCGTAATAGTATATAACGTTATACGTTATATCGTAATAGTATATAACGTTATACGATGCATCGCAATAATATATAACGTTATACGTTATATCGTAATGCTAGATAACGTTGTACGTTATATCGTAATAGTATATAACGTTATACGTTATATCGTAATAGTATATAACGTTATACGTTATATCGTAATATTATATAACGTTATACGATGCATCGTAATAATATATAACGTTACACGTTATATCGTAATAGTATATAACGTTATACGTTATATCGTAATGCTAGATAACGTTGTACGTTATATCGTAATAGTATATAACGTTATACGTTATATCGTAATAGTATATAACGCTATACGTTATATTGTAATACTATATAACGTTCTACGTTATATCGTAATGGTATATAACGTTATACGTTATATCGTAACTCTATATAACGTTATACGTTATATCGTAATAGTATATAAAGTTATACGATGCATCGTAATAATATATAACGTTATACGTTATAACGTAATAGTATATAACGTAACACGTTATAACATAATGCTACATCACGTGATAAGATATATCGTTATAGTATATAACGTTATACGTTGCATCGTAATAATATATAACGTTATACCTTATATCGTAATACTATATAAGGTTATAGTTATATCGTAATATTATATAACGTTATACGATGCATCGTAATAATATATAACGTTATACGTTATATCGTAATAGTATATAACGTTATACGATGCATCGCAATAATATATAACGTTATACGTTATATCGTAATATTATATAACGTTATACTATGCATCGTAATAATATATAACGTTACACGTTATATCGTAATAGTATATAACGTTATACGTTATAGCGTAATAGTATATTAAAGTTATAATTTATATCGTAATAGTACGTAACGTTATACATTATATCGTAATAGTATATAACGTTATACGTTATATCGTAATGCTAGATAACGTTGTACGTTATATCGTAATAGTATATAACGTTATACGTTATATCGTAGTTGTATATAACGTTATACGTTATATCGTAATAGTATATAACGTAATACGTTATAACATAATGCTACATAACGTTATAAGATATATCGTAATAGTATATAACGTTATACGTTATATCGTAATAGTATTTAACGTTATACGTTGCATCGTAATAATATATAACGTTATACGTTATATCGTAATACTATATAAGGTTATAGTTATATCGTAATATTATATAACGTTATACGATGCATCGCAATAATATATAGCGTTATACGTTATATCGTAATAGTATATGACGTTATACGTTATATCGTAATAGTATGTAACGTTATACATTATAACGTAATAGTATATAACGTAACACGTTATAACATAATGCTACATCACGTGATAAGATATATCGTTGTAGTATATAACGTTATACGTTGCATCGTAATAATATATAACGTTATACGTTATATCGTAATACTATATAAGGTTATAGTTATATCGTAATGTTATATAACGTTATACGATGCATCGTAATAATATATAACGTTATACGTTATATCGTAATAGTATATAACGTTATACGATGCATCGCAATAATATATAACGTTATACGTTATATCGTAATAGTATATGACGTTATACGTTATATCGTAATAGTATATAACGTAATACGTCATAACATAATGCTACATAAAGTAATAAGATATATCGTAATAGTATGTAACGTTATATGTTATATCGTAATAGTATATAACGTTATACGTTATATCGTAATAGTATATAACGTTATACGTTATATCGTAATAGTATATAACGTTATACGTTATATCGTAATGCTAGATAACGTTGTACGTTATATCGTAATAGTATATAACGTTACACGTTATATCGTAATAGTATATAACGTTATACGATGCATCGTAATAATGTATAACGTTACACGTTATATCGTAATAGTATATAACGTTATACGTTATATCGTAATGCTAGATAACGTTGTACGTTATATCGTAATAGTATATAACGTTATACGTTATATCGTAATAGTATATAACGTTATACGTTATATCGTAATAGTATATAACGTTACACGTTATATCGTAATAGTATATAACGTTATACGTTATATCGTAATGCTAGATAACGTTGTACGTTATATCGTAATAGTATATAACGTTATACGTTATATCGTAATAGTATATAACGTTATACGTTATATCGTAATAGTATATAACGTTATACGTTATATCGTAATACTATATAACGCTATACGTTATATCGTAATGGTATATAACGTTATACGTTATATCGTAACACTATATAACGTTATAAGTTATATCGTAATAGTATATAACGTTATACGATGCATCGTAATAATGTATAACGTTACACGTTATATCGTAATAGTATATAACGTTATACGATGCATCGTAATAATATATAACGTTATACGTTATATCGTAATGGTATATAACGTTATCCGTTATATCGTCATAGTATGTAACGTTATATGTTATATCGTAATATTATATAACGTTATTCGATGCATCGTAATACTATATAACGTTATACGTTATATCGTAATAGTATATGACGTTATACGTTATATCGTAATAGTATGTAACGTTATACATTATATCGTAATAGTATATAACGTTATACGTTATATCGTAATGCTAGATAACGTTGTACGTTATATCGTAATAGTATATAACGTTATACGTTATATCGTAATAGTATATAACGTAATACGTTATAACATAATGCTACATAACGTTATAAGATATATCGTAATAGTATATAACGTTATACGTTATATCGTAATAGTATTTAACGTTATACGTTGCATCGTAATAATATATAACGTTATACGTTATATCGTAATGGTATATAACGTTATCCGTTATATCGTAATAGTATATAACGTTATACGTTATATCGTAATAGTATATAACGTAATACGTCATAACATAATGCTACATAAAGTAATAAGATATATCGTAATAGTATGTAACGTTATATGTTATATCGTAATAGTATATAACGTTATACGTTATATCGTAATAGTATATAACGTTATACGTTATATCGTAATAGTATATAACGTTATACGTTATATCGTAATGCTAGATAACGTTGTACGTTATATCGTAATAGTATATAGCGTTACACGTTATATCGTAATAGTATATAACGTTATACGATGCATCGTAATAATATATAACGTTATACGTTATATCGTAATAGTATATGACGTTATACGTTATATCGTAATAGTATGTAACGTTATACATGATATCGTAATAGTATATAACGTTATACGTTATATCGTAATAGTATATAACGTTATACGTTATACGTAATGGTATATAACGTTATACGTTATATCGTAATAGTATATAACGTTATACGATGCATCGTAATAATATATAACGTTATACGTTATATCGTAATGGTATATAACGTTATCCGTTATATCGTAATAGTATATAACGTTATACGTTATATCGTAATAGTATATAACGTTACAGGTTATATCGTAACAGTATATAACGTTATACGTTATATCGTAATAGTATATAACGTTATACGTTATATCGTAATAGTATATAACGTTATTCGTTATGTCGTAATAGTATATGACGTTATCCGTTATATCGTAAAAGTATATAACGTTGTACGATGCATCGTAATAATATATAACGTTATACGTTATATCGTAATAGTATATAACGTAATACGTTATAACATAATGCTACATAACGTAATAAGATATATCGTAATAGTATATAACGTTATACGTTATATCGTAATAGTATATAACGTTATACGTTATATCGTAATAGTATATAACGTTATACGTTATATCATAATATTATATAACGTTATAAGTTGTACCGCAATACTATATAACGTTCTACGTTATATCGTAATATTATATAACGTTATACGATGCATCGTAATAATATATAACGTTATACGATGTATCGTAATAGTATATAACGTTATACGTTATATCGTAGTGCTAGAAACGTTGTACGTTATATCGTAATAGTATATAACGTTATACGTTATATCGTAATAGTATATAACGTTATACGATATATCGTAATAGTATATAACGTTATACGTTATATCGTAGTGCTAGATAACGTTGTACGTTATATCGTAATAGTATATAACGTTATACGTTATATCGCAATAGTATATAACGTTATACGTTATATCGTAATAGTACATAACGTAATACGTTATAACATAATGCTACATAACGTAATAAGATAAATCGTAATAGTATATAACGTTATACGTTATATCGTAATAGTATATAACGTTATACGATGCATCGTAATAATATATAACGTTATACGTTATATCGTAATGGTATATAACGTTATCCGTTATATCGTAATAGTATATAACGTTATACGTTATATCGTAATAGTATATAACGTAATACGTCATAACATAATGCTACATAAAGTAATAAGATATATCGTAATAGTATATAACGTTATACGTTATATCGTAATAGTATATGACGTTATCCGTTATATCGTAATAGTATATAACGTTATACGATGCATCGTAATAATATATAACGTTATACGTTATATCGTAATAGTATATAACGTAATACGTTATAACATAATGCTACATAACGTAATAGGATATATCGTAATAGTATATAACGTAATACGTCATAACATAATGCTACATAAAGTAATAAGATACATCGTAATAGTATATAACGTTTTACGTTATATCGTAAAACTATATAACGTTATAAGTTATATCGTAATAGTATATAACGTTATACGATGCATCGCAATAATGTATAACGTTACACGTTATATCGTAATAGTATATAACGTTATACGATGCATCGCAATAATGTATAACGTTACACGTTATATCGTAATAGTATATAACGTTATACGTTATATCGTAGTGCTAGATAACGTTGTACGTTATATCGTAATAGTAGATAACGTTATACGTTATATCGTAATAGTATATAACGTTATACGTTATATCGTAATAGTATATAACGTTATACGCTATATCGTAATGCTAGATAACGTTGTACGTTATATCGTAATAGTATATAACGTTATACGTTATATCGTAATAGTATATAACGTTATACGTTATATCGTAATAGTATATAACGTTATACGTTATATCGTAATAGTATATAACGTTATACGTTATATCGTAATGCTAGATAACGTTGTACGTTATATCGTAATAGTATATAACGTTATACGTTATATCGTAATAGTATATAACGTTATACGTTATATCGTAATAGTATATAACGTTATACTTTATATCGTAATACTATATAACGTTATACGTTATATCGTAATAGTATATAACGTTATACGTTATATCGTAATAGTATATAACGTAATACGTCATAACATAATGCTGCATAAAGTAATAAGGTGCATCGTAATAGTATATAACGTTATACGTTATATCGTAATACTATATAACGCTCTACGTTATATCGTAACACTATATAACGTTATAAGTTATATCGTAATAGTATATAACGTTATACGATGCATCGTAATAATGTATAACGTTACACGTTATATCGTAATAGTATATAACGTTATACGTTATATCGTAATGCTAGATAACGTTGTACGTTATATCGTAATAGTATATAACGTTATACGTTATATCGTAATAGTATATAACGTTATACCTTATATCGTAATGCTAGATAACGTTGTACGTTATATCGTAATAGTATATAACGTTATACGTTATATCGTAATAGTATATAACGTTATACGTTATATCGTAATATTATATAACGTTATACGATGCATCGTAATAATATATAACGTTATACGTTATATCGTAATAGTATATAACGTTATACGATGCATCGCAATAATATATAACGTTATACGTTATATCGTAATATTATATAACGTTATACGATGCATCGTAATAATATATAACGTTATACGTTATATCGTAATACTATATAAGGTTATAGTTATATCGTAATATTATATAACGTTATACGATGCATCGTAATAATATATAACGTTATACGTTATATCGTAATAGTATATAACGTTATACGATGCATCGCAATAATATATAACGTTATACGTTATATCGTAATATTATATAACGTTATACGATGCATCGTAATAATATATAACGTTACACGTTATATCGTAATTGTATATAACGTTATACGTTATATCGTAATAGTATATAACGTTATACGTTATATCGTAATAGTATATAACGTTATACGTTATATCGTAATACTATATAACGTTCTACGTTATATCGTAATGGTATATAACGTTATACGTTATATCGTAATAGTATATAACGTTATACGTTATATCGTAATGCTAGATAACGTTGTACGTTATATCGTAATAGTATATAACGTTATACGTTATATCGTAATAGTATATACCGTTATACGTTATATCGTAATAGTATATAACGTTATACTTTATATCGTAATACTATATAACGTTATACGTTATATCGTAATAGTATATAACGTTATACGTTATATCGTAATAGTATATAACGTAATACGTCATAACATAATGCTGCATAAAGTAATAAGGTGCATCGTAATAGTATATAACGTTATACGTTATATCGTAATACTATATAACGCTCTACGTTATATCGTAACACTATATAACGTTATAAGTTATATCGTAATAGTATATAACGTTATACGATGCATCGTAATAATGTATAACGTTACACGTTATATCGTAATAGTATATAACGTTATACGTTATATCGTAATGCTAGATAACGTTGTACGTTATATCGTAATAGTATATAACGTTATACGTTATATCGTAATAGTATATAACGTTATACCTTATATCGTAATGCTAGATAACGTTGTACGTTATATCGTAATAGTATATAACGTTATACGTTATATCGTAATAGTATATAACGTTATACGTTATATCGTAATATTATATAACGTTATACGATGCATCGTAATAATATATAACGTTATACGTTATATCGTAATAGTATATAACGTTATACGATGCATCGCAATAATATATAACGTTATACGTTATATCGTAATATTATATAACGTTATACGATGCATCGTAATAATATATAACGTTATACGTTATATCGTAATACTATATAAGGTTATAGTTATATCGTAATATTATATAACGTTATACGATGCATCGTAATAATATATAACGTTATACGTTATATCGTAATAGTATATAACGTTATACGATGCATCGCAATAATATATAACGTTATACGTTATATCGTAATATTATATAACGTTATACGATGCATCGTAATAATATATAACGTTACACGTTATATCGTAATTGTATATAACGTTATACGTTATATCGTAATAGTATATAACGTTATACGTTATATCGTAATAGTATATAACGTTATACGTTATATCGTAATACTATATAACGTTCTACGTTATATCGTAATGGTATATAACGTTATACGTTATATCGTAATAGTATATAACGTTATACGTTATATCGTAATGCTAGATAACGTTGTACGTTATATCGTAATAGTATATAACGTTATACGTTATATCGTAATAGTATATAACGTTATACGTTATATCGTAATAGTATATAACGTTATACTTTATATCGTAATACTATATAACGTTATACGTTATATCGTAATAGTATATAACGTTATACGTTATATCGTAATAGTATATAACGTAATACGTCATAACATAATGCTGCATAAAGTAATAAGGTGCATCGTAATAGTATATAACGTTATACGTTATATCGTAATACTATATAACGCTCTACGTTATATCGTAACACTATATAACGTTATAAGTTATATCGTAATAGTATATAACGTTATACGATGCATCGTAATAATGTATAACGTTACACGTTATATCGTAATAGTATATAACGTTATACGTTATATCGTAATGCTAGATAACGTTGTACGTTATATCGTAATAGTATATAACGTTATACGTTATATCGTAATAGTATATAACGTTATACCTTATATCGTAATGCTAGATAACGTTGTACGTTATATCGTAATAGTATATAACGTTATACGTTATATCGTAATAGTATATAACGTTATACGTTATATCGTAATATTATATAACGTTATACGATGCATCGTAATAATATATAACGTTATACGTTATATCGTAATAGTATATAACGTTATACGATGCATCGCAATAATATATAACGTTATACGTTATATCGTAATATTATATAACGTTATACGATGCATCGTAATAATATATAACGTTATACGTTATATCGTAATACTATATAAGGTTATAGTTATATCGTAATATTATATAACGTTATACGATGCATCGTAATAATATATAACGTTATACGTTATATCGTAATAGTATATAACGTTATACGATGCATCGCAATAATATATAACGTTATACGTTATATCGTAATATTATATAACGTTATACGATGCATCGTAATAAGATATAACGTTACACGTTATATCGTAATTGTATATAACGTTATACGTTATATCGTAATAGTATATAACGTTATACGTTATATCGTAATAGTATATAACGTTATACGTTATATCGTAATACTATATAACGTTCTACGTTATATCGTAATGGTATATAACGTTATACGTTATATCGTAACTCTATATAACGTTATACGTTATATCGTAATAGTATATAAAGTTATACGATGCATCGTAATAATATATAACGTTATACGTTATAACGTAATAGTATATAACGTAACACGTTATAACATAATGCTACATCACGTGATAAGATATATCGTTATAGTATATAACGTTATACGTTGCATCGTAATAATATATAACGTTATACGTTATATCGTAATACTATATAAGGTTATAGTTATATCGTAATATTATATAACGTTATACGATGCATCGTAATAATATATAACGTTATACGTTATATCGTAATAGTATATAACGTTATACGATGCATCGCAATAATATATAACGTTATACGTTATATCGTAATATTATATAACGATATACGATGCATCGTAATAATATATAACGTTGCACGTTATATCGTAATAGTATATAACGTTATACGTTATAGCGTAATAGTATATTAAAGTTATAAGTTATATCGTAATAGTACGTAACGTTATACATTATATCGTAATAGTATATAACGTTATACGTTATATCGAAATGCTAGATAACGTTGTACGTTATATCGTAATAGTATATAACGTTATACGTTATATCGTAATAGTATATAACGTTATACGTTATATCGTAGTTGTATATAACGTTATACGTTATATCGTAATATCATATAACGTTATACGATGCATCGTAATAATATATAACGTTATACGTTATATCGTAATAGTATATAACGTTATACGTTATATCGTAATGCTAGATAACGTTGTACGTTATATCGTAATAGTATATAACGTTATACGATGCATCGTAATAATATATAACGTTACACGTTATATCGTAATAGTATATAACGTTATGCGTTATATCGTAATATTATATAACGTTATACGATGCATCGTAATAATATATAACGTTATACGTTATATCGTAATAGTATATAACGTAATACGTCATAACATAATGCTACATATCGTAATATGATTTATCGTAATAGTATATAACGTTATACGTTATATCGTAATAGTATATAACGTTATACGATGCATCGTAATAATATATAACGTTATACGTTATATCGTGATAGTATATAACGTTATACGTTATAGCGTAATAGTATATAACTTTATACGTTGTATCGTAATATCATATAACGTTATACGATGCATCGTAATAATATATAACGTTATACGTTATATCGTAATAGTATATAACGTTATACGTTATATCGTAATGCTAGATAACGTTGTACGTTATATCGTAATAGTATATAACGTTATACGATGCATCGTAATAATATATAACGTTACACGTTATATCGTAATAGTATATAACGTTATGCGTTATATCGTAATATTATATAACGTTATACGATGCATCGTAATAATATATAACGTTATACGTTATATCGTAATAGTATATAACGTAATACGTCATAACATAATGCTACATATCGTAATATGATTTATCGTAATAGTATATAACGTTATACGTTATATCGTAATAGTATATAACGTTATACGTTATATCGTAATAGTATATAACGTTATACCATGCATCGCAATAATATATAACGTTATACGTTATATCGTAATGCTAGATAACGTTGTACGTTATATCGTAATAGTATATAACGTTATACGTTATATCGTAATAGTATATAACGTTATACGTTATATCGTAATATTATATAACGTTATACGATGCATCGTAATAATATATAACGTTACACGTTATATCGTAATAGTATATAACGTTATACGTTATATCGTAATGCTAGATAACGTTGTACGTTATATCGTAATAGTATATAACGTTATACGTTATATCGTAATAGTATATAACGCTATACGTTATATTGTAATACTATATAACGTTCTACGTTATATCGTAATGGTATATAACGTTATACGTTATATCGTAACTCTATATAACGTTATACGTTATATCGTAATAGTATATAAAGTTATACGATGCATCGTAATAATATATAACGTTATACGTTATAACGTAATAGTATATAACGTAACACGTTATAACATAATGCTACATCACGTGATAAGATATATCGTTATAGTATATAACGTTATTCGTTGCATCGTAATAATATATAACGTTATACCTTATATCGTAATACTATATAAGGTTATAGTTATATCGTAATATTATATAACGTTATACGATGCATCGTAATAATATATGACGTTATACGTTATATCGTAATAGTATATAACGTTATACGATGCATCGCAATAATATATAACGTTATACGTTATATCGTAATATTATATAACGTTATACGATGCATCGTAATAATACATAACGTTACACGTTATATCGTAATAGTATATAACGTTATACGTTATAGCGTAATAGTATATTAAAGTTATAATTTATATCGTAATAGTACGTAACGTTATACATTATATCGTAATAGTATATAACGTTATACGTTATATCGTAATGCTAGATAACGTTGTACGTTATATCGTAATAGTATATAACGTTATACGTTATATCGTAGTTGTATATAACGTTATACGTTATATCGTAATAGTATATAACGTAATACGTTATAACATAATGCTACATAACGTTATAAGATATATCGTAATAGTATATAACGTTATACGTTATATCGTAATAGTATTTAACGTTATACGTTATATCGTAATAGTATATAACGTTATACGTTATATCGTAATAGTATATAACGTTATACGTTATATCGTAATGCTAGATAACGTTGTACGTTATATCGTAATAGTATATAACGTTACACGTTATATCGTAATAGTATATAACGTTATACGATGCATCGTAATAATGTATAACGTTACACGTTATATCGTAATAGTATATAACGTTATACGTTATATCGTAATGCTAGATAACGTTGTACGTTATATCGTAATAGTATATAACGTTATACGTTATATCGTAATAGTATATAACGTTATACGTTATATCGTAATAATATATAACGTTATACGTTATATCGTAATACTATATAAGGTTATAGTTATATCGTAATATTATATAACGTTATACGATGCATCGCAATAATATATAGCGTTATACGTTATATCGTAATAGTATATGACGTTATACGTTATATCGTAATAGTATGTAACGTTATACATTATAACGTAATAGTATATAACGTAACACGTTATAACATAATGCTACATCACGTGATAAGATATATCGTTGTAGTATATAACGTTATACGTTGCATCGTAATAATATATAACGTTATACGTTATATCGTAATACTATATAAGGTTATAGTTATATCGTAATGTTATATAACGTTATACGATGCATCGTAATAATATATAACGTTATACGTTATATCGTAATAGTATATAACGTTATACGATGCATCGCAATAATATATAACGTTATACGTTATATCGTAATAGTATATGACGTTATACGTTATATCGTAATAGTATATAACGTAATACGTCATAACATAATGCTACATAAAGTAATAAGATATATCGTAATAGTATGTAACGTTATATGTTATATCGTAATAGTATATAACGTTATACGTTATATCGTAATAGTATATAACGTTATACGTTATATCGTAATAGTATATAACGTTATACGTTATATCGTAATGCTAGATAACGTTGTACGTTATATCGTAATAGTATATAACGTTACACGTTATATCGTAATAGTATATAACGTTATACGATGCATCGTAATAATGTATAACGTTACACGTTATATCGTAATAGTATATAACGTTATACGTTATATCGTAATGCTAGATAACGTTGTACGTTATATCGTAATAGTATATAACGTTATACGTTATATCGTAATAGTATATAACGTTATACGTTATATCGTAATAGTATATAACGTTACACGTTATATCGTAATAGTATATAACGTTATACGTTATATCGTAATGCTAGATAACGTTGTACGTTATATCGTAATAGTATATAACGTTATACGTTATATCGTAATAATATATAACGTTATACGTTATATCGTAATAGTATATAACGTTATACGTTATATCGTAATACTATATAACGCTCTACGTTATATCGTAATGGTATATAACGTTATACGTTATATCGTAACACTATATAACGTTATAAGTTATATCGTAATAGTATATAACGTTATACGATGCATCGTAATAATGTATAACGTTACACGTTATATCGTAATAGTATATAACGTTATACGATGCATCGTAATAATATATAACGTTATACGTTATATCGTAATGGTATATAACGTTATCCGTTATATCGTCATAGTATGTAACGTTATACGTTATATCGTAATATTATATAACGTTATTCGATGCATCGTAATACTATATAACGTTATACGTTATATCGTAATAGTATATGACGTTATACGTTATATCGTAATAGTATGTAACGTTATACATTATATCGTAATAGTATATAACGTTATACGTTATATCGTAATGCTAGATAACGTTGTACGTTATATCGTAATAGTATATAACGTTATACGTTATATCGTAATAGTATATAACGTAATACGTTATAACATAATGCTACATAACGTTATAAGATATATCGTAATAGTATATAACGTTATACGTTATATCGTAATAGTATTTAACGTTATACGTTGCATCGTAATAATATATAACGTTATACGTTATATCGTAATGGTATATAACGTTATCCGTTATATCGTAATAGTATATAACGTTATACGTTATATCGTAATAGTATATAACGTAATACGTCATAACATAATGCTACATAAAGTAATAAGATATATCGTAATAGTATGTAACGTTATATGTTATATCGTAATAGTATATAACGTTATACGTTATATCGTAATAGTATATAACGTTATACGTTATATCGTAATAGTATATAACGTTATACGTTATATCGTAATGCTAGATAACGTTGTACGTTATATCGTAATAGTATATAGCGTTACACGTTATATCGTAATAGTATATAACGTTATACGATGCATCGTAATAATATATAACGTTATACGTTATATCGTAATAGTATATGACGTTATACGTTATATCGTAATAGTATGTAACGTTATACATGATATCGTAATAGTATATAACGTTATACGTTATATCGTAATAGTATATAACGTTATACGTTATACGTAATGGTATATAACGTTATACGTTATATCGTAATAGTATATAACGTTATACGATGCATCGTAATAATATATAACGTTATACGTTATATCGTAATGGTATATAACGTTATCCGTTATATCGTAATAGTATATAACGTTATACGTTATATCGTAATAGTATATAACGTTACAGGTTATATCGTAACAGTATATAACGTTATACGTTATATCGTAATAGTATATAACGTTATACGTTATATCGTAATAGTATATAACGTTATACGTTATGTCGTAATAGTATATGACGTTATCCGTTATATCGTAAAAGTATATAACGTTGTACGATGCATCGTAATAATATATAACGTTATACGTTATATCGTAATAGTATATAACGTAATACGTTATAACATAATGCTACATAACGTAATAAGATATATCGTAATAGTATATAACGTTATACGTTATATCGTAATAGTATATAACGTTATACGTTATATCGTAATAGTATATAACGTTATACGTTATATCATAATATTATATAACGTTATAAGTTGTACCGCAATACTATATAACGTTCTACGTTATATCGTAATATTATATAACGTTATACGATGCATCGTAATAATATATAACGTTATACGATGTATCGTAATAGTATATAACGTTATACGTTATATCGTAGTGCTAGAAACGTTGTACGTTATATCGTAATAGTATATAACGTTATACGTTATATCGTAATAGTATATAACGTTATACGATATATCGTAATAGTATATAACGTTATACGTTATATCGTAGTGCTAGATAACGTTGTACGTTATATCGTAATAGTATATAACGTTATACGTTATATCGCAATAGTATATAACGTTATACGTTATATCGTAATAGTACATAACGTAATACGTTATAACATAATGCTACATAACGTAATAAGATAAATCGTAATAGTATATAACGTTATACGTTATATCGTAATAGTATATAACGTTATACGATGCATCGTAATAATATATAACGTTATACGTTATATCGTAATGGTATATAACGTTATCCGTTATATCGTAATAGTATATAACGTTATACGTTATATCGTAATAGTATATAACGTAATACGTCATAACATAATGCTACATAAAGTAATAAGATATATCGTAATAGTATATAACGTTATACGTTATATCGTAATAGTATATGACGTTATCCGTTATATCGTAATAGTATATAACGTTATACGATGCATCGTAATAATATATAACGTTATACGTTATATCGTAATAGTATATAACGTAATACGTTATAACATAATGCTACATAACGTAATAGGATATATCGTAATAGTATATAACGTAATACGTCATAACATAATGCTACATAAAGTAATAAGATACATCGTAATAGTATATAACGTTTTACGTTATATCGTAAAACTATATAACGTTATAAGTTATATCGTAATAGTATATAACGTTATACGATGCATCGCAATAATGTATAACGTTACACGTTATATCGTAATAGTATATAACGTTATACGATGCATCGCAATAATGTATAACGTTACACGTTATATCGTAATAGTATATAACGTTATACGTTATATCGTAGTGCTAGATAACGTTGTACGTTATATCGGAATAGTAGATAACGTTATACGTTATATCGTAATAGTATATAACGTTATACGTTATATCGTAATAGTATATAACGTTATACGCTATATCGTAATACTATATAACGTTGTACGTTATATCGTAATAGTATATAACGTTATACGTTATATCGTAATAGTATATAACGTTATACGTTATATCGTAATAGTATATAACGTTATACGTTATATCGTAATAGTATATAACGTTATACGTTATATCGTAATGCTAGATAACGTTGTACGTTATATCGTAATAGTATATAACGTTATACGTTATATCGTAATAGTATATACCGTTATACGTTATATCGTAATAGTATATAACGTTATACTTTATATCGTAATACTATATAACGTTATACGTTATATCGTAATAGTATATAACGTTATACGTTATATCGTAATAGTATATAACGTAATACGTCATAACATAATGCTGCATAAAGTAATAAGGTGCATCGTAATAGTATATAACGTTATACGTTATATCGTAATACTATATAACGCTCTACGTTATATCGTAACACTATATAACGTTATAAGTTATATCGTAATAGTATATAACGTTATACGATGCATCGTAATAATGTATAACGTTACACGTTATATCGTAATAGTATATAACGTTATACGTTATATCGTAATGCTAGATAACGTTGTACGTTATATCGTAATAGTATATAACGTTATACGTTATATCGTAATAGTATATAACGTTATACCTTATATCGTAATGCTAGATAACGTTGTACGTTATATCGTAATAGTATATAACGTTATACGTTATATCGTAATAGTATATAACGTTATACGTTATATCGTAATATTATATAACGTTATACGATGCATCGTAATAATATATAACGTTATACGTTATATCGTAATAGTATATAACGTTATACGATGCATCGCAATAATATATAACGTTATACGTTATATCGTAATATTATATAACGTTATACGATGCATCGTAATAATATATAACGTTATACGTTATATCGTAATACTATATAAGGTTATAGTTATATCGTAATATTATATAACGTTATACGATGCATCGTAATAATATATAACGTTATACGTTATATCGTAATAGTATATAACGTTATACGATGCATCGCAATAATATATAACGTTATACGTTATATCGTAATATTATATAACGTTATACGATGCATCGTAATAATATATAACGTTACACGTTATATCGTAATTGTATATAACGTTATACGTTATATCGTAATAGTATATAACGTTATACGTTATATCGTAATAGTATATAACGTTATACGTTATATCGTAATACTATATAACGTTCTACGTTATATCGTAATGGTATATAACGTTATACGTTATATCGTAATAGTATATAACGTTATACGTTATATCGTAATGCTAGATAACGTTGTACGTTATATCGTAATAGTATATAACGTTATACGTTATATCGTAATAGTATATACCGTTATACGTTATATCGTAATAGTATATAACGTTATACTTTATATCGTAATACTATATAACGTTATACGTTATATCGTAATAGTATATAACGTTATACGTTATATCGTAATAGTATATAACGTAATACGTCATAACATAATGCTGCATAAAGTAATAAGGTGCATCGTAATAGTATATAACGTTATACGTTATATCGTAATACTATATAACGCTCTACGTTATATCGTAACACTATATAACGTTATAAGTTATATCGTAATAGTATATAACGTTATACGATGCATCGTAATAATGTATAACGTTACACGTTATATCGTAATAGTATATAACGTTATACGTTATATCGTAATGCTAGATAACGTTGTACGTTATATCGTAATAGTATATAACGTTATACGTTATATCGTAATAGTATATAACGTTATACCTTATATCGTAATGCTAGATAACGTTGTACGTTATATCGTAATAGTATATAACGTTATACGTTATATCGTAATAGTATATAACGTTATACGTTATATCGTAATATTATATAACGTTATACGATGCATCGTAATAATATATAACGTTATACGTTATATCGTAATAGTATATAACGTTATACGATGCATCGCAATAATATATAACGTTATACGTTATATCGTAATATTATATAACGTTATACGATGCATCGTAATAATATATAACGTTATACGTTATATCGTAATACTATATAAGGTTATAGTTATATCGTAATATTATATAACGTTATACGATGCATCGTAATAATATATAACGTTATACGTTATATCGTAATAGTATATAACGTTATACGATGCATCGCAATAATATATAACGTTATACGTTATATCGTAATATTATATAACGTTATACGATGCATCGTAATAATATATAACGTTACACGTTATATCGTAATTGTATATAACGTTATACGTTATATCGTAATAGTATATAACGTTATACGTTATATCGTAATAGTATATAACGTTATACGTTATATCGTAATACTATATAACGTTCTACGTTATATCGTAATGGTATATAACGTTATACGTTATATCGTAACTCTATATAACGTTATACGTTATATCGTAATAGTATATAAAGTTATACGATGCATCGTAATAATATATAACGTTATACGTTATAACGTAATAGTATATAACGTAACACGTTATAACATAATGCTACATCACGTGATAAGATATATCGTTATAGTATATAACGTTATACGTTGCATCGTAATAATATATAACGTTATACGTTATATCGTAATACTATATAAGGTTATAGTTATATCGTAATATTATATAACGTTATACGATGCATCGTAATAATATATAACGTTATACGTTATATCGTAATAGTATATAACGTTATACGATGCATCGCAATAATATATAACGTTATACGTTATATCGTAATATTATATAACGATATACGATGCATCGTAATAATATATAACGTTGCACGTTATATCGTAATAGTATATAACGTTATACGTTATAGCGTAATAGTATATTAAAGTTATAAGTTATATCGTAATAGTACGTAACGTTATACATTATATCGTAATAGTATATAACGTTATACGTTATATCGAAATGCTAGATAACGTTGTACGTTATATCGTAATAGTATATAACGTTATACGTTATATCGTAATAGTATATAACGTTATACGTTATATCGTAGTTGTATATAACGTTATACGTTATATCGTAATATCATATAACGTTATACGATGCATCGTAATAATATATAACGTTATACGTTATATCGTAATAGTATATAACGTTATACGTTATATCGTAATGCTAGATAACGTTGTACGTTATATCGTAATAGTATATAACGTTATACGATGCATCGTAATAATATATAACGTTACACGTTATATCGTAATAGTATATAACGTTATGCGTTATATCGTAATATTATATAACGTTATACGATGCATCGTAATAATATATAACGTTATACGTTATATCGTAATAGTATATAACGTAATACGTCATAACATAATGCTACATATCGTAATATGATTTATCGTAATAGTATATAACGTTATACGTTATATCGTAATGCTAGATAACGTTGTACGTTATATCGTAATAGTATATAACGTTACACGTTATATCGTAATAGTATATAACGTTATACGATGCATCGTAATAATGTATAACGTTACACGTTATATCGTAATAGTATATAACGTTATACGTTATATCGTAATGCTAGATAACGTTGTACGTTATATCGTAATAGTATATAACGTTATACGTTATATCGTAATAGTATATAACGTAATACGTCATAACATAATGCTACATAAAGTAATAAGATATATCGTAATAGTATGTAACGTTATATGTTATATCGTAATAGTATATAACGTTATACGTTATATCGTAATAGTATATAACGTTATACGTTATATCGTAATAGTATATAACGTTATACGTTATATCGTAATGCTAGATAACGTTGTACGTTATATCGTAATAGTATATAACGTTACACGTTATATCGTAATAGTATATAACGTTATACGATGCATCGTAATAATGTATAACGTTACACGTTATATCGTAATAGTATATAACGTTATACGTTATATCGTAATGCTAGATAACGTTGTACGTTATATCGTAATAGTATATAACGTTATACGTTATATCGTAATAGTATATAACGTTATACGTTATATCGTAATAGTATATAACGTTACACGTTATATCGTAATAGTATATAACGTTATACGTTATATCGTAATGCTAGATAACGTTGTACGTTATATCGTAATAGTATATAACGTTATACGTTATATCGTAATAGTATATAACGTTATACGTTATATCGTAATAGTATATAACGTTATACGTTATATCGTAATACTATATAACGCTCTACGTTATATCGTAATGGTATATAACGTTATACGTTATATCGTAACACTATATAACGTTATAAGTTATATCGTAATAGTATATAACGTTATACGATGCATCGTAATAATGTATAACGTTACACGTTATATCGTAATAGTATATAACGTTATACGATGCATCGTAATAATATATAACGTTATACGTTATATCGTAATGGTATATAACGTTATCCGTTATATCGTCATAGTATGTAACGTTATACGTTATATCGTAATATTATATAACGTTATTCGATGCATCGTAATACTATATAACGTTATACGTTATATCGTAATAGTATATGACGTTATACGTTATATCGTAATAGTATGTAACGTTATACATTATATCGTAATAGTATATAACGTTATACGTTATATCGTAATGCTAGATAACGTTGTACGTTATATCGTAATAGTATATAACGTTATACGTTATATCGTAATAGTATATAACGTAATACGTTATAACATAATGCTACATAACGTTATAAGATATATCGTAATAGTATATAACGTTATACGTTATATCGTAATAGTATTTAACGTTATACGTTGCATCGTAATAATATATAACGTTATACGTTATATCGTAATGGTATATAACGTTATCCGTTATATCGTAATAGTATATAACGTTATACGTTATATCGTAATAGTATATAACGTAATACGTCATAACATAATGCTACATAAAGTAATAAGATATATCGTAATAGTATGTAACGTTATATGTTATATCGTAATAGTATATAACGTTATACGTTATATCGTAATAGTATATAACGTTATACGTTATATCGTAATAGTATATAACGTTATACGTTATATCGTAATGCTAGATAACGTTGTACGTTATATCGTAATAGTATATAGCGTTACACGTTATATCGTAATAGTATATAACGTTATACGATGCATCGTAATAATATATAACGTTATACGTTATATCGTAATAGTATATGACGTTATACGTTATATCGTAATAGTATGTAACGTTATACATGATATCGTAATAGTATATAACGTTATACGTTATATCGTAATAGTATATAACGTTATACGTTATACGTAATGGTATATAACGTTATACGTTATATCGTAATAGTATATAACGTTATACGATGCATCGTAATAATATATAACGTTATACGTTATATCGTAATGGTATATAACGTTATCCGTTATATCGTAATAGTATATAACGTTATACGTTATATCGTAATAGTATATAACGTTACAGGTTATATCGTAACAGTATATAACGTTATACGTTATATCGTAATAGTATATAACGTTATACGTTATATCGTAATAGTATATAACGTTATACGTTATGTCGTAATAGTACATGACGTTATCCGTTATATCGTAAAAGTATATAACGTTGTACGATGCATCGTAATAATATATAACGTTATACGTTATATCGTAATAGTATATAACGTAATACGTTATAACATAATGCTACATAACGTAATAAGATATATCGTAATAGTATATAACGTTATACGTTATATCGTAATAGTATATAACGTTATACGTTATATCGTAATAGTATATAACGTTATACGTTATATCATAATATTATATAACGTTATAAGTTGTACCGCAATACTATATAACGTTCTACGTTATATCGTAATATTATATAACGTTATACGATGCATCGTAATAATATATAACGTTATACGATGTATCGTAATAGTATATAACGTTATACGTTATATCGTAGTGCTAGAAACGTTGTACGTTATATCGTAATAGTATATAACGTTATACGTTATATCGTAATAGTATATAACGTTATACGATATATCGTAATAGTATATAACGTTATACGTTATATCGTAGTGCTAGATAACGTTGTACGTTATATCGTAATAGTATATAACGTTATACGTTATATCGCAATAGTATATAACGTTATACGTTATATCGTAATAGTACATAACGTAATACGTTATAACATAATGCTACATAACGTAATAAGATAAATCGTAATAGTATATAACGTTATACGTTATATCGTAATAGTATATAACGTTATACGATGCATCGTAATAATATATAACGTTATACGTTATATCGTAATGGTATATAACGTTATCCGTTATATCGTAATAGTATATAACGTTATACGTTATATCGTAATAGTATATAACGTAATACGTCATAACATAATGCTACATAAAGTAATAAGATATATCGTAATAGTATATAACGTTATACGTTATATCGTAATAGTATATGACGTTATCCGTTATATCGTAATAGTATATAACGTTATACGATGCATCGTAATAATATATAACGTTATACGTTATATCGTAATAGTATATAACGTAATACGTTATAACATAATGCTACATAACGTAATAGGATATATCGTAATAGTATATAACGTAATACGTCATAACATAATGCTACATAAAGTAATAAGATACATCGTAATAGTATATAACGTTTTACGTTATATCGTAAAACTATATAACGTTATAAGTTATATCGTAATAGTATATAACGTTATACGATGCATCGCAATAATGTATAACGTTACACGTTATATCGTAATAGTATATAACGTTATACGATGCATCGCAATAATGTATAACGTTACACGTTATATCGTAATAGTATATAACGTTATACGTTATATCGTAGTGCTAGATAACGTTATACGTTATATCGTAATAGTAGATAACGTTATACGTTATATCGTAATAGTATATAACGTTATACGTTATATCGTAATAGTATATAACGTTATACGCTATATCGTAATGCTAGATAACGTTGTACGTTATATCGTAATAGTATATAACGTTATACGTTATATCGTAATAGTATATAACGTTATACGTTGTATCGTAATAGTATATAACGTTATACGTTATATCGTAATAGTATATAACGTTATACGTTATATCGTAATGCTAGATAACGTTGTACGTTATATCGTAATAGTATATAACGTTATACGTTATATCGTAATAGTATATACCGTTATACGTTATATCGTAATAGTATATAACGTTATACTTTATATCGTAATACTATATAACGTTATACGTTATATCGTAATAGTATATAACGTTATACGTTATATCGTAATAGTATATAACGTAATACGTCATAACATAATGCTGCATAAAGTAATAAGGTGCATCGTAATAGTATATAACGTTATACGTTATATCGTAATACTATATAACGCTCTACGTTATATCGTAACACTATATAACGTTATAAGTTATATCGTAATAGTATATAACGTTATACGATGCATCGTAATAATGTATAACGTTACACGTTATATCGTAATAGTATATAACGTTATACGTTATATCGTAATGCTAGATAACGTTGTACGTTATATCGTAATAGTATATAACGTTATACGTTATATCGTAATAGTATATAACGTTATACCTTATATCGTAATGCTAGATAACGTTGTACGTTATATCGTAATAGTATATAACGTTATACGTTATATCGTAATAGTATATAACGTTATACGTTATATCGTAATATTATATAACGTTATACGATGCATCGTAATAATATATAACGTTATACGTTATATCGTAATAGTATATAACGTTATACGATGCATCGCAATAATATATAACGTTATACGTTATATCGTAATATTATATAACGTTATACGATGCATCGTAATAATATATAACGTTATACGTTATATCGTAATACTATATAAGGTTATAGTTATATCGTAATATTATATAACGTTATACGATGCATCGTAATAATATATAACGTTATACGTTATATCGTAATAGTATATAACGTTATACGATGCATCGCAATAATATATAACGTTATACGTTATATCGTAATATTATATAACGTTATACGATGCATCGTAATAATATATAACGTTACACGTTATATCGTAATTGTATATAACGTTATACGTTATATCGTAATAGTATATAACGTTATACGTTATATCGTAATAGTATATAACGTTATACGTTATATCGTAATACTATATAACGTTCTACGTTATATCGTAATGGTATATAACGTTATACGTTATATCGTAATAGTATATAACGTTATACGTTATATCGTAATGCTAGATAACGTTGTACGTTATATCGTAATAGTATATAACGTTATACGTTATATCGTAATAGTATATACCGTTATACGTTATATCGTAATAGTATATAACGTTATACTTTATATCGTAATACTATATAACGTTATACGTTATATCGTAATAGTATATAACGTTATACGTTATATCGTAATAGTATATAACGTAATACGTCATAACATAATGCTGCATAAAGTAATAAGGTGCATCGTAATAGTATATAACGTTATACGTTATATCGTAATACTATATAACGCTCTACGTTATATCGTAACACTATATAACGTTATAAGTTATATCGTAATAGTATATAACGTTATACGATGCATCGTAATAATGTATAACGTTACACGTTATATCGTAATAGTATATAACGTTATACGTTATATCGTAATGCTAGATAACGTTGTACGTTATATCGTAATAGTATATAACGTTATACGTTATATCGTAATAGTATATAACGTTATACCTTATATCGTAATGCTAGATAACGTTGTACGTTATATCGTAATAGTATATAACGTTATACGTTATATCGTAATAGTATATAACGTTATACGTTATATCGTAATATTATATAACGTTATACGATGCATCGTAATAATATATAACGTTATACGTTATATCGTAATAGTATATAACGTTATACGATGCATCGCAATAATATATAACGTTATACGTTATATCGTAATATTATATAACGTTATACGATGCATCGTAATAATATATAACGTTATACGTTATATCGTAATACTATATAAGGTTATAGTTATATCGTAATATTATATAACGTTATACGATGCATCGTAATAATATATAACGTTATACGTTATATCGTAATAGTATATAACGTTATACGATGCATCGCAATAATATATAACGTTATACGTTATATCGTAATATTATATAACGTTATACGATGCATCGTAATAATATATAACGTTACACGTTATATCGTAATTGTATATAACGTTATACGTTATATCGTAATAGTATATAACGTTATACGTTATATCGTAATAGTATATAACGTTATACGTTATATCGTAATACTATATAACGTTCTACGTTATATCGTAATGGTATATAACGTTATACGTTATATCGTAACTCTATATAACGTTATACGTTATATCGTAATAGTATATAAAGTTATACGATGCATCGTAATAATATATAACGTTATACGTTATAACGTAATAGTATATAACGTAACACGTTATAACATAATGCTACATCACGTGATAAGATATATCGTTATAGTATATAACGTTATACGTTGCATCGTAATAATATATAACGTTATACGTTATATCGTAATACTATATAAGGTTATAGTTATATCGTAATATTATATAACGTTATACGATGCATCGTAATAATATATAACGTTATACGTTATATCGTAATAGTATATAACGTTATACGATGCATCGCAATAATATATAACGTTATACGTTATATCGTAATATTATATAACGATATACGATGCATCGTAATAATATATAACGTTGCACGTTATATCGTAATAGTATATAACGTTATACGTTATAGCGTAATAGTATATTAAAGTTATAAGTTATATCGTAATAGTACGTAACGTTATACATTATATCGTAATAGTATATAACGTTATACGTTATATCGAAATGCTAGATAACGTTGTACGTTATATCGTAATAGTATATAACGTTATACGTTATATCGTAATAGTATATAACGTTATACGTTATATCGTAGTTGTATATAACGTTATACGTTATATCGTAATATCATATAACGTTATACGATGCATCGTAATAATATATAACGTTATACGTTATATCGTAATAGTATATAACGTTATACGTTATATCGTAATGCTAGATAACGTTGTACGTTATATCGTAATAGTATATAACGTTATACGATGCATCGTAATAATATATAACGTTACACGTTATATCGTAATAGTATATAACGTTATGCGTTATATCGTAATATTATATAACGTTATACGATGCATCGTAATAATATATAACGTTATACGTTATATCGTAATAGTATATAACGTAATACGTCATAACATAATGCTACATATCGTAATATGATTTATCGTAATAGTATATAACGTTATACGTTATATCGTAATAGTATATAACGTTATACGATGCATCGTAATAATATATAACGTTATACGTTATATCGTGATAGTATATAACGTTATACGTTATAGCGTAATAGTATATAACTTTATACGTTGTATCGTAATATCATATAACGTTATACGATGCATCGTAATAATATATAACGTTATACGTTATATCGTAATAGTATATAACGTTATACGTTATATCGTAATGCTAGATAACGTTGTACGTTATATCGTAATAGTATATAACGTTATACGATGCATCGTAATAATATATAACGTTACACGTTATATCGTAATAGTATATAACGTTATGCGTTATATCGTAATATTATATAACGTTATACGATGCATCGTAATAATATATAACGTTATACGTTATATCGTAATAGTATATAACGTAATACGTCATAACATAATGCTACATATCGTAATATGATTTATCGTAATAGTATATAACGTTATACGTTATATCGTAATAGTATATAACGTTATACGTTATATCGTAATAGTATATAACGTTATACCATGCATCGCAATAATATATAACGTTATACGTTATATCGTAATGCTAGATAACGTTGTACGTTATATCGTAATAGTATATAACGTTATACGTTATATCGTAATAGTATATAACGTTATACGTTATATCGTAATATTATATAACGTTATACGATGCATCGTAATAATATATAACGTTACACGTTATATCGTAATAGTATATAACGTTATACGTTATATCGTAATGCTAGATAACGTTGTACGTTATATCGTAATAGTATATAACGTTATACGTTATATCGTAATAGTATATAACGCTATACGTTATATTGTAATACTATATAACGTTCTACGTTATATCGTAATGGTATATAACGTTATACGTTATATCGTAACTCTATATAACGTTATACGTTATATCGTAATAGTATATAAAGTTATACGATGCATCGTAATAATATATAACGTTATACGTTATAACGTAATAGTATATAACGTAACACGTTATAACATAATGCTACATCACGTGATAAGATATATCGTTATAGTATATAACGTTATTCGTTGCATCGTAATAATATATAACGTTATACCTTATATCGTAATACTATATAAGGTTATAGTTATATCGTAATATTATATAACGTTATACGATGCATCGTAATAATATATGACGTTATACGTTATATCGTAATAGTATATAACGTTATACGATGCATCGCAATAATATATAACGTTATACGTTATATCGTAATATTATATAACGTTATACGATGCATCGTAATAATACATAACGTTACACGTTATATCGTAATAGTATATAACGTTATACGTTATAGCGTAATAGTATATTAAAGTTATAATTTATATCGTAATAGTACGTAACGTTATACATTATATCGTAATAGTATATAACGTTATACGTTATATCGTAATGCTAGATAACGTTGTACGTTATATCGTAATAGTGTATAACGTTATACGTTATATCGTAGTTGTATATAACGTTATACGTTATATCGTAATAGTATATAACGTAATACGTTATAACATAATGCTACATAACGTTATAAGATATATCGTAATAGTATATAACGTTATACGTTATATCGTAATAGTATTTAACGTTATACGTTATATCGTAATAGTATATAACGTTATACGTTATATCGTAATAGTATATAACGTTATACGTTATATCGTAATGCTAGATAACGTTGTACGTTATATCGTAATAGTATATAACGTTACACGTTATATCGTAATAGTATATAACGTTATACGATGCATCGTAATAATGTATAACGTTACACGTTATATCGTAATAGTATATAACGTTATACGTTATATCGTAATGCTATATAACGTTGTACGTTATATCGTAATAGTATATAACGTTATACGTTATATCGTAATAGTATATAACGTTATACGTTATATCGTAATAGTATATAACGTTACACGTTATATCGTAATAGTATATAACGTTATACGTTATATCGTAATGCTAGATAACGTTGTACGTTATATCGTAATAGTATATAACGTTATACGTTATATCGTAATAGTATATAACGTTATACGTTATATCGTAATAGTATATAACGTTATACGTTATATCGTAATACTATATAACGCTCTACGTTATATCGTAATGGTATATAACGTTATACGTTATATCGTAACACTATATAACGTTATAAGTTATATCGTAATAGTATATAACGTTATACGATGCATCGTAATAATGTATAACGTTACACGTTATATCGTAATAGTATATAACGTTATACGATGCATCGTAATAATATATAACGTTATACGTTATATCGTAATGGTATATAACGTTATCCGTTATATCGTCATAGTATGTAACGTTATACGTTATATCGTAATATTATATAACGTTATTCGATGCATCGTAATACTATATAACGTTATACGTTATATCGTAATAGTATATAACGTTATACGATGCATCGTAATAATATATAACGTTACACGTTATATCGTAATAGTATATAACGTTATGCGTTATATCGTAATATTATATAACGTTATACGATGCATCGTAATAATATATAACGTTATACGTTATATCGTAATAGTATATAACGTAATACGTCATAACATAATGCTACATATCGTAATATGATTTATCGTAATAGTATATAACGTTATACGTTATATCGTAATAGTATATAACGTTATACGATGCATCGTAATAATATATAACGTTATACGTTATATCGTGATAGTATATAACGTTATACGTTATAGCGTAATAGTATATAACTTTATACGTTGTATCGTAATATCATATAACGTTATACGATGCATCGTAATAATATATAACGTTATACGTTATATCGTAATAGTATATAACGTTATACGTTATATCGTAATGCTAGATAACGTTGTACGTTATATCGTAATAGTATATAACGTTATACGATGCATCGTAATAATATATAACGTTACACGTTATATCGTAATAGTATATAACGTTATGCGTTATATCGTAATATTATATAACGTTATACGATGCATCGTAATAATATATAACGTTATACGTTATATCGTAATAGTATATAACGTAATACGTCATAACATAATGCTACATATCGTAATATGATTTATCGTAATAGTATATAACGTTATACGTTATATCGTAATAGTATATAACGTTATACGTTATATCGTAATAGTATATAACGTTATACGATGCATCGCAATAATATATAACGTTATACGTTATATCGTAATGCTAGATAACGTTGTACGTTATATCGTAATAGTATATAACGTTATACGTTATATCGTAATAGTATATAACGTTATACGTTATATCGTAATATTATATAACGTTATACGATGCATCGTAATAATATATAACGTTACACGTTATATCGTAATAGTATATAACGTTATACGTTATATCGTAATGCTAGATAACGTTGTACGTTATATCGTAATAGTATATAACGTTATACGTTATATCGTAATAGTATATAACGCTATACGTTATATTGTAATACTATATAACGTTCTACGTTATATCGTAATGGTATATAACGTTATACGTTATATCGTAACTCTATATAACGTTATACGTTATATCGTAATAGTATATAAAGTTATACGATGCATCGTAATAATATATAACGTTATACGTTATAACGTAATAGTATATAACGTAACACGTTATAACATAATGCTACATCACGTGATAAGATATATCGTTATAGTATATAACGTTATTCGTTGCATCGTAATAATATATAACGTTATACCTTATATCGTAATACTATATAAGGTTATAGTTATATCGTAATATTATATAACGTTATACGATGCATCGTAATAATATATGACGTTATACGTTATATCGTAATAGTATATAACGTTATACGATGCATCGCAATAATATATAACGTTATACGTTATATCGTAATATTATATAACGTTATACGATGCATCGTAATAATATATAACGTTACACGTTATATCGTAATAGTATATAACGTTATACGTTATAGCGTAATAGTATATTAAAGTTATAATTTATATCGTAATAGTACGTAACGTTATACATTATATCGTAATAGTATATAACGTTATACGTTATATCGTAATGCTAGATAACGTTGTACGTTATATCGTAATAGTATATAACGTTATACGTTATATCGTAGTTGTATATAACGTTATACGTTATATCGTAATAGTATATAACGTAATACGTTATAACATAATGCTACATAACGTTATAAGATATATCGTAATAGTATATAACGTTATACGTTATATCGTAATAGTATTTAACGTTATACGTTATATCGTAATAGTATATAACGTTATACGTTATATCGTAATAGTATATAACGTTATACGTTATATCGTAATGCTAGATAACGTTGTACGTTATATCGTAATAGTATATAACGTTACACGTTATATCGTAATAGTATATAACGTTATACGATGCATCGTAATAATGTATAACGTTACACGTTATATCGTAATAGTATATAACGTTATACGTTATATCGTAATGCTAGATAACGTTGTACGTTATATCGTAATAGTATATAACGTTATACGTTATATCGTAATAGTATATAACGTTATACGTTATATCGTAATAGTATATAACGTTACACGTTATATCGTAATAGTATATAACGTTATACGTTATATCGTAATGCTAGATAACGTTGTACGTTATATCGTAATAGTATATAACGTTATACGTTATATCGTAATAGTATATAACGTTATACGTTATATCGTAATAGTATATAACGTTATACGTTATATCGTAATACTATATAACGCTCTACGTTATATCGTAATGGTATATAACGTTATACGTTATATCGTAACACTATATAACGTTATAAGTTATATCGTAATAGTATATAACGTTATACGATGCATCGTAATAATGTATAACGTTACACGTTATATCGTAATAGTATATAACGTTATACGATGCATCGTAATAATATATAACGTTATACGTTATATCGTAATGGTATATAACGTTATCCGTTATATCGTCATAGTATGTAACGTTATACGTTATATCGTAATATTATATAACGTTATTCGATGCATCGTAATACTATATAACGTTATACGTTATATCGTAATAGTATATGACGTTATACGTTATATCGTAATAGTATGTAACGTTATACATTATATCGTAATAGTATATAACGTTATACGTTATATCGTAATGCTAGATAACGTTGTACGTTATATCGTAATAGTATATAACGTTATACGTTATATCGTAATAGTATATAACGTAATACGTTATAACATAATGCTACATAACGTTATAAGATATATCGTAATAGTATATAACGTTATACGTTATATCGTAATAGTATTTAACGTTATACGTTGCATCGTAATAATATATAACGTTATACGTTATATCGTAATGGTATATAACGTTATCCGTTATATCGTAATAGTATATAACGTTATACGTTATATCGTAATAGTATATAACGTAATACGTCATAACATAATGCTACATAAAGTAATAAGATATATCGTAATAGTATGTAACGTTATATGTTATATCGTAATAGTATATAACGTTATACGTTATATCGTAATAGTATATAACGTTATACGTTATATCGTAATAGTATATAACGTTATACGTTATATCGTAATGCTAGATAACGTTGTACGTTATATCGTAATAGTATATAGCGTTACACGTTATATCGTAATAGTATATAACGTTATACGATGCATCGTAATAATATATAACGTTATACGTTATATCGTAATAGTATATGACGTTATACGTTATATCGTAATAGTATGTAACGTTATACATGATATCGTAATAGTATATAACGTTATACGTTATATCGTAATAGTATATAACGTTATACGTTATACGTAATGGTATATAACGTTATACGTTATATCGTAATAGTATATAACGTTATACGATGCATCGTAATAATATATAACGTTATACGTTATATCGTAATGGTATATAACGTTATCCGTTATATCGTAATAGTATATAACGTTATACGTTATATCGTAATAGTATATAACGTTACAGGTTATATCGTAACAGTATATAACGTTATACGTTATATCGTAATAGTATATAACGTTATACGTTATATCGTAATAGTATATAACGTTATACGTTATGTCGTAATAGTATATGACGTTATCCGTTATATCGTAAAAGTATATAACGTTGTACGATGCATCGTAATAATATATAACGTTATACGTTATATCGTAATAGTATATAACGTAATACGTTATAACATAATGCTACATAACGTAATAAGATATATCGTAATAGTATATAACGTTATACGTTATATCGTAATAGTATATAACGTTATACGTTATATCGTAATAGTATATAACGTTATACGTTATATCATAATATTATATAACGTTATAAGTTGTACCGCAATACTATATAACGTTCTACGTTATATCGTAATATTATATAACGTTATACGATGCATCGTAATAATATATAACGTTATACGATGTATCGTAATAGTATATAACGTTATACGTTATATCGTAGTGCTAGAAACGTTGTACGTTATATCGTAATAGTATATAACGTTATACGTTATATCGTAATAGTATATAACGTTATACGATATATCGTAATAGTATATAACGTTATACGTTATATCGTAGTGCTAGATAACGTTGTACGTTATATCGTAATAGTATATAACGTTATACGTTATATCGCAATAGTATATAACGTTATACGTTATATCGTAATAGTACATAACGTAATACGTTATAACATAATGCTACATAACGTAATAAGATAAATCGTAATAGTATATAACGTTATACGTTATATCGTAATAGTATATAACGTTATACGATGCATCGTAATAATATATAACGTTATACGTTATATCGTAATGGTATATAACGTTATCCGTTATATCGTAATAGTATATAACGTTATACGTTATATCGTAATAGTATATAACGTAATACGTCATAACATAATGCTACATAAAGTAATAAGATATATCGTAATAGTATATAACGTTATACGTTATATCGTAATAGTATATGACGTTATCCGTTATATCGTAATAGTATATAACGTTATACGATGCATCGTAATAATATATAACGTTATACGTTATATCGTAATAGTATATAACGTAATACGTTATAACATAATGCTACATAACGTAATAGGATATATGGTAATAGTATATAACGTAATACGTCATAACATAATGCTACATAAAGTAATAAGATACATCGTAATAGTATATAACGTTTTACGTTATATCGTAAAACTATATAACGTTATAAGTTATATCGTAATAGTATATAACGTTATACGATGCATCGCAATAATGTATAACGTTACACGTTATATCGTAATAGTATATAACGTTATACGATGCATCGCAATAATGTATAACGTTACACGTTATATCGTAATAGTATATAACGTTATACGTTATATCGTAGTGCTAGATAACGTTGTACGTTATATCGTAATAGTAGATAACGTTATACGTTATATCGTAATAGTATATAACGTTATACGTTATATCGTAATAGTATATAACGTTATACGCTATATCGTAATGCTAGATAACGTTGTACGTTATATCGTAATAGTATATAACGTTATACGTTATATCGTAATAGTATATAACGTTATACGTTATATCGTAATAGTATATAACGTTATACGTTATATCGTAATAGTATATAACGTTATACGTTATATCGTAATGCTAGATAACGTTGTACGTTATATCGTAATAGTATATAACGTTATACGTTATATCGTAATAGTATATACCGTTATACGTTATATCGTAATAGTATATAACGTTATACTTTATATCGTAATACTATATAACGTTATACGTTATATCGTAATAGTATATAACGTTATACGTTATATCGTAATAGTATATAACGTAATACGTCATAACATAATGCTGCATAAAGTAATAAGGTGCATCGTAATAGTATATAACGTTATACGTTATATCGTAATACTATATAACGCTCTACGTTATATCGTAACACTATATAACGTTATAAGTTATATCGTAATAGTATATAACGTTATACGATGCATCGTAATAATGTATAACGTTACACGTTATATCGTAATAGTATATAACGTTATACGTTATATCGTAATGCTAGATAACGTTGTACGTTATATCGTAATAGTATATAACGTTATACGTTATATCGTAATAGTATATAACGTTATACCTTATATCGTAATGCTAGATAACGTTGTACGTTATATCGTAATAGTATATAACGTTATACGTTATATCGTAATAGTATATAACGTTATACGTTATATCGTAATATTATATAACGTTATACGATGCATCGTAATAATATATAACGTTATACGTTATATCGTAATAGTATATAACGTTATACGATGCATCGCAATAATATATAACGTTATACGTTATATCGTAATATTATATAACGTTATACGATGCATCGTAATAATATATAACGTTATACGTTATATCGTAATAGTATATAAGGTTATAGTTATATCGTAATATTATATAACGTTATACGATGCATCGTAATAATATATAACGTTATACGTTATATCGTAATAGTATATAACGTTATACGATGCATCGCAATAATATATAACGTTATACGTTATATCGTAATATTATATAACGTTATACGATGCATCGTAATAATATATAACGTTACACGTTATATCGTAATTGTATATAACGTTATACGTTATATCGTAATAGTATATAACGTTATACGTTATATCGTAATAGTATATAACGTTATACGTTATATCGTAATACTATATAACGTTCTACGTTATATCGTAATGGTATATAACGTTATACGTTATATCGTAACTCTATATAACGTTATACGTTATATCGTAATAGTATATAAAGTTATACGATGCATCGTAATAATATATAACGTTATACGTTATAACGTAATAGTATATAACGTAACACGTTATAACATAATGCTACATCACGTGATAAGATATATCGTTATAGTATATAACGTTATACGTTGCATCGTAATAATATATAACGTTATACGTTATATCGTAATACTATATAAGGTTATAGTTATATCGTAATATTATATAACGTTATACGATGCATCGTAATAATATATAACGTTATACGTTATATCGTAATAGTATATAACGTTATACGATGCATCGCAATAATATATAACGTTATACGTTATATCGTAATATTATATAACGATATACGATGCATCGTAATAATATATAACGTTGCACGTTATATCGTAATAGTATATAACGTTATACGTTATAGCGTAATAGTATATTAAAGTTATAAGTTATATCGTAATAGTACGTAACGTTATACATTATATCGTAATAGTATATAACGTTATACGTTATATCGAAATGCTAGATAACGTTGTACGTTATATCGTAATAGTATATAACGTTATACGTTATATCGTAATAGTATATAACGTTATACGTTATATCGTAGTTGTATATAACGTTATACGTTATATCGTAATATCATATAACGTTATACGATGCATCGTAATAATATATAACGTTATACGTTATATCGTAATAGTATATAACGTTAT
Organism: Bombus terrestris; assembly: GCF_910591885.1. Classification (NCBI taxonomy): domain Eukaryota; kingdom Metazoa; phylum Arthropoda; class Insecta; order Hymenoptera; family Apidae; genus Bombus; species Bombus terrestris. Next base: position 11,590,172 of record NC_063278.1, read on the forward strand.
ACGTTATATCGTAATGCTAGATAACGTTGTACGTTATATCGTAATAGTATATAACGTTATACGATGCATCGTAATAATATATAACGTTACACGTTATATCGTAATAGTATATAACGTTATGCGTTATATCGTAATATTATATAACGTTATACGATGCATCGTAATAATATATAACGTTATACGTTATATCGTAATAGTATATAACGTAATACGTCATAACATAATGCTACATATCGTAATATGATTTATCGTAATAGTATATAACGTTATACGTTATATCGTAATAGTATATAACGTTATACGTTATATCGTAATAGTATATAACGTTATACGATGCATCGCAATAATATATAACGTTATACGTTATATCGTAATGCTAGATAACGTTGTACGTTATATCGTAATAGTATATAACGTTATACGTTATATCGTAATAGTATATAACGTTATACGTTATATCGTAATATTATATAACGTTATACGATGCATCGTAATAATATATAACGTTACACGTTATATCGTAATAGTATATAACGTTATACGTTATATCGTAATGCTAGATAACGTTGTACGTTATATCGTAATAGTATATAACGTTATACGTTATATCGTAATAGTATATAACGCTATACGTTATATTGTAATACTATATAACGTTCTACGTTATATCGTAATGGTATATAACGTTATACGTTATATCGTAACTCTATATAACGTTATACGTTATATCGTAATAGTATATAAAGTTATACGATGCATCGTAATAATATATAACGTTATACGTTATAACGTAATAGTATATAACGTAACACGTTATAACATAATGCTACATCACGTGATAAGATATATCGTTATAGTATATAACGTTATTCGTTGCATCGTAATAATATATAACGTTATACCTTATATCGTAATACTATATAAGGTTATAGTTATATCGTAATATTATATAACGTTATACGATGCATCGTAATAATATATGACGTTATACGTTATATCGTAATAGTATATAACGTTATACGATGCATCGCAATAATATATAACGTTATACGTTATATCGTAATATTATATAACGTTATACGATGCATCGTAATAATATATAACGTTACACGTTATATCGTAATAGTATATAACGTTATACGTTATAGCGTAATAGTATATTAAAGTTATAATTTATATCGTAATAGTACGTAACGTTATACATTATATCGTAATAGTATATAACGTTATACGTTATATCGTAATGCTAGATAACGTTGTACGTTATATCGTAATAGTATATAACGTTATACGTTATATCGTAGTTGTATATAACGTTATACGTTATATCGTAATAGTATATAACGTAATACGTTATAACATAATGCTACATAACGTTATAAGATATATCGTAATAGTATATAACGTTATACGTTATATCGTAATAGTATTTAACGTTATACGTTGCATCGTAATAATATATAACGTTATACGTTATATCGTAATACTATATAAGGTTATAGTTATATCGTAATATTATATAACGTTATACGATGCATCGTAATAATATATAACGTTATACGTTATATCGTAATAGTATATAACGTTATACGATGCATCGTAATAATATATAACGTTATACGTTATATCGTAATAGTATATGACGTTATACGTTATATCGTAATAGTATATAACGTAATACGTCATAACATAATGCTACATAAAGTAATAAGATATATCGTAATAGTATGTAACGTTATATGTTATATCGTAATAGTATATAACGTTATACGTTATATCGTAATAGTATATAACGTTATACGTTATATCGTAATAGTATATAACGTTATACGATGCATCGTAATAATATATAACGTTATACGTTATATCGTGATAGTATATAACGTTATACGTTATAGCGTAATAGTATATAACTTTATACGTTATATCGTAATATCATATAACGTTATACGATGCATCGTAATAATATATAACGTTATACGTTATATCGTAATAGTATATAACGTTATACGTTATATCGTAATGCTAGATAACGTTGTACGTTATATCGTAATAGTATATAACGTTATACGATGCATCGTAATAATATATAACGTTACACGTTATATCGTAATAGTATATAACGTTATGCGTTATATCGTAATATTATATAACGTTATACGATGCATCGTAATAATATATAACGTTATACGTTATATCGTAATAGTATATAACGTAATACGTCATAACATAATGCTACATATCGTAATATGATTTATCGTAATAGTATATAACGTTATACGTTATATCGTAATAGTATATAACGTTATACGTTATATCGTAATAGTATATAACGTTATACGATGCATCGCAATAATATATAACGTTATACGTTATATCGTAATGCTAGATAACGTTGTACGTTATATCGTAATAGTATATAACGTTATACGTTATATCGTAATAGTATATAACGTTTTACGTTATATCGTAAAACTATATAACGTTATAAGTTATATCGTAATAGTATATAACGTTATACGATGCATCGCAATAATGTATAACGTTACACGTTATATCGTAATAGTATATAACGTTATACGATGCATCGCAATAATGTATAACGTTACACGTTATATCGTAATAGTATATAACGTTATACGTTATATCGTAGTGCTAGATAACGTTGTACGTTATATCGTAATAGTAGATAACGTTATACGTTATATCGTAATAGTATATAACGTTATACGTTATATCGTAATAGTATATAACGTTATACGCTATATCGTAATGCTAGATAACGTTGTACGTTATATCGTAATAGTATATAACGTTATACGTTATATCGTAATAGTATATAACGTTATACGTTATATCGTAATAGTATATAACGTTATACGTTATATCGTAATAGTATATAACGTTATACGTTATATCGTAATGCTAGATAACGTTGTACGTTATATCGTAACAGTATATAACGTAATACGTTATATCGTAATAGTATATAACGTTATACGTTATATCGTAATAGTATATAACGTTATACTTTATATCGTAATACTATATAACGTTATACGTTATATCGTAATAGTATATAACGTTATACGTTGTATCGTAATAGTATATAACGTAATACGTCATAACATAATGCTGCATAAAGTAATAAGGTGCATCGTAATAGTATATAACGTTATACGTTATATCGTAATACTATATAACGCTCTACGTTATATCGTAACACTATATAACGTTATAAGTTATATCGTAATAGTATATAACGTTATACGATGCATCGTAATAATGTATAACGTTACACGTTATATCGTAATAGTATATAACGTTATACGTTATATCGTAATGCTAGATAACGTTGTACGTTATATCGTAATAGTATATAACGTTATACGTTATATCGTAATAGTATATAACGTTATACCTTATATCGTAATGCTAGATAACGTTGTACGTTATATCGTAATAGTATATAACGTTATACGTTATATCGTAATAGTATATAACGTTATACGTTATATCGTAATATTATATAACGTTATACGATGCATCGTAATAATATATAACGTTATACGTTATATCGTAATAGTATATAACGTTATACGATGCATCGCAATAATATATAACGTTATACGTTATATCGTAATATTATATAACGTTATACGATGCATCGTAATAATATATAACGTTATACGTTATATCGTAATACTATATAAGGTTATAGTTATATCGTAATATTATATAACGTTATACGATGCATCGTAATAATATATAACGTTATACGTTATATCGTAATAGTATATAACGTTATACGATGCATCGCAATAATATATAACGTTATACGTTATATCGTAATATTATATAACGTTATACGATGCATCGTAATAATATATAACGTTACACGTTATATCGTAATTGTATATAACGTTATACGTTATATCGTAATAGTATATAACGTTATACGTTATATCGTAATAGTATATAACGTTATACGTTATATCGTAATACTATATAACGTTCTACGTTATATCGTAATGGTATATAACGTTATACGTTATATCGTAACTCTATATAACGTTATACGTTATATCGTAATAGTATATAAAGTTATACGATGCATCGTAATAATATATAACGTTATACGTTATAACGTAATAGTATATAACGTAACACGTTATAACATAATGCTACATCACGTGATAAGATATATCGTTATAGTATATAACGTTATACGTTGCATCGTAATAATATATAACGTTATACGTTATATCGTAATACTATATAAGGTTATAGTTATATCGTAATATTATATAACGTTATACGATGCACCGTAATAATATATAACGTTATACGTTATATCGTAATAGTATATAACGTTATACGATGCATCGCAATAATATATAACGTTATACGTTATATCGTAATATTATATAACGATATACGATGCATCGTAATAATATATAACGTTGCACGTTATATCGTAATAGTATATAACGTTATACGTTATAGCGTAATAGTATATTAAAGTTATAAGTTATATCGTAATAGTACGTAACGTTATACATTATATCGTAATAGTATATAACGTTATACGTTATATCGAAATGCTAGATAACGTTGTACGTTATATCGTAATAGTATATAACGTTATACGTTATATCGTAGTTGTATATAACGTTATACGTTATATCGTAATAGTATATAAAGTTATACGATGCATCGTAATAATATATAACGTTATACGTTATATCGTAATAGTATATGACGTTATACGTTATATCGTAATAGTATGTAACGTTATACATTATATCGTAATAGTATGTAGCGTTATACGTTATATCGTAATGCTAGATAACGTTGTACGTTATATCGTAATAGTATATAACGTTATACGTTATATCGTAATAGTATATAACGTTATACGTTATATCGTAATGCTAGATAACGTTGTACGTTATACCGTAATAGTATATAACGTTATACGATGCATCGTAATAGTATATAACGTTACACGTTATATCGTAATAGTATATAACGTTATACGTTATATCGTAATATTATATAACGTTATACGATGCATCGTAATAATATATAACGTTATACGTTATATCGTGATAGTATAATACGTTATACGTTATAGCGTAATAGTATATAACTTTATACGTTATATCGTAATATCATATAACGTTATACGATGCATCGTAATAATATATAACGTTATACGTTATATCGTAATAGTATATAACGTTATACGTTATATCGTAATGCTAGATAACGTTGTACGTTATATCGTAATAGTATATAACGTTATACGATGCATCGTAATAATATATAACGTTACACGTTATATCGTAATAGTATATAACGTTATGCGTTATATCGTAATATTATATAACGTTATACGATGCATCGTAATAATATATAACGTTATACGTTATATCGTAATAGTATATAACGTAATACGTCATAACATAATGCTACATATCGTAATATGATTTATCGTAATAGTATATAACGTTATACGTTATATCGTAATAGTATATAACGTTATACGATGCATCGTAATAATATATAACGTTATACGTTATATCGTGATAGTATATAACGTTATACGTTATAGCGTAATAGTATATAACTTTATACGTTATATCGTAATATCATATAACGTTATACGATGCATCGTAATAATATATAACGTTATACGTTATATCGTAATAGTATATAACGTTATACGTTATATCGTAATGCTAGATAACGTTGTACGTTATATCGTAATAGTATATAACGTTATACGATGCATCGTAATAATATATAACGTTACACGTTATATCGTAATAGTATATAACGTTATGCGTTATATCGTAATATTATATAACGTTATACGATGCATCGTAATAATATATAACGTTATACGTTATATCGTAATAGTATATAACGTAATACGTCATAACATAATGCTACATATCGTAATATGATTTATCGTAATAGTATATAACGTTATACGTTATATCGTAATAGTATATAACGTTATACGTTATATCGTAATAGTATATAACGTTATACGATGCATCGCAATAATATATAACGTTATACGTTATATCGTAATGCTAGATAACGTTGTACGTTATATCGTAATAGTATATAACGTTATACGTTATATCGTAATAGTATATAACGTTATACGTTATATCGTAATATTATATAACGTTATACGATGCATCGTAATAATATATAACGTTACACGTTATATCGTAATAGTATATAACGTTATACGTTATATCGTAATGCTAGATAACGTTGTACGTTATATCGTAATAGTATATAACGTTATACGTTATATCGTAATAGTATATAACGCTATACGTTATATTGTAATACTATATAACGTTCTACGTTATATCGTAATGGTATATAACGTTATACGTTATATCGTAACTCTATATAACGTTATACGTTATATCGTAATAGTATATAAAGTTATACGATGCATCGTAATAATATATAACGTTATACGTTATAACGTAATAGTATATAACGTAACACGTTATAACATAATGCTACATCACGTGATAAGATATATCGTTATAGTATATAACGTTATTCGTTGCATCGTAATAATATATAACGTTATACCTTATATCGTAATACTATATAAGGTTATAGTTATATCGTAATATTATATAACGTTATACGATGCATCGTAATAATATATAACGTTATACGTTATATCGTAATAGTATATAACGTTATACGATGCATCGCAATAATATATAACGTTATACGTTATATCGTAATATTATATAACGTTATACGATGCATCGTAATAATATATAACGTTACACGTTATATCGTAATAGTATATAACGTTATACGTTATAGCGTAATAGTATATTAAAGTTATAATTTATATCGTAATAGTACGTAACGTTATACATTATATCGTAATAGTATATAACGTTATACGTTATATCGTAATGCTAGATAACGTTGTACGTTATATCGTAATAGTATATAACGTTATACGTTATATCGTAGTTGTATATAACGTTATACGTTATATCGTAATAGTATATAACGTAATACGTTATAACATAATGCTACATAACGTTATAAGATATATCGTAATAGTATATAACGTTATACGTTATATCGTAATAGTATTTAACGTTATACGTTGCATCGTAATAATATATAACGTTATACGTTATATCGTAATACTATATAAGGTTATAGTTATATCGTAATATTATATGACGTTATACGATGCATCGCAATAATATATAACGTTATACGTTATATCGTAATAGTATATGACGTTATACGTTATATCGTAATAGTATGTAACGTTATACATTATAACGTAATAGTATATAACGTAACACGTTATAACATAATGCTACATCACGTGATAAGATATATCGTTATAGTATATAACGTTATACGTTGCATCGTAATAATATATAACGTTATACGTTATATCGTAATACTATATAAGGTTATAGTTATATCGTAATATTATATAACGTTATACGATGCATCGTAATAATATATAACGTTATACGTTATATCGTAATAGTATATAACGTTATACGATGCATCGCAATAATATATAACGTTATACGTTATATCGTAATAGTATATGACGTTATACGTTATATCGTAATAGTATATAACGTAATACGTCATAACATAATGCTACATAAAGTAATAAGATATATCGTAATAGTATGTAACGTTATATGTTATATCGTAATAGTATATAACGTTATACGTTATATCGTAATAGTATATAACGTTATACGTTATATCGTAATAGTATATAACGTTATACGATGCATCGTAATAATATATAACGTTATACGTTATATCGTGATAGTATATAACGTTATACGTTATAGCGTAATAGTATATAACTTTATACGTTATATCGTAATATCATATAACGTTATACGATGCATCGTAATAATATATAACGTTATACGTTATATCGTAATAGTATATAACGTTATACGTTATATCGTAATGCTAGATAACGTTGTACGTTATATCGTAATAGTATATAACGTTATACGATGCATCGTAATAATATATAACGTTACACGTTATATCGTAATAGTATATAACGTAATACGTCATAACATAATGCTACATATCGTAATATGATTTATCGTAATAGTATATAACGTTATACGTTATATCGTAATAGTATATAACGTTATACGTTATATCGTAATAGTATATAACGTTATACGATGCATCGCAATAATATATAACGTTATACGTTATATCGTAATGCTAGATAACGTTGTACGTTATATCGTAATAGTATATAACGTTATACGTTATATCGTAATAGTATATAACGTTATACGTTATATCGTAATATTATATAACGTTATACGATGCATCGTAATAATATATAACGTTACACGTTATATCGTAATAGTATATAACGTTATACGTTATATCGTAATGCTAGATAACGTTGTACGTTATATCGTAATAGTATATAACGTTATACGTTATATCGTAATAGTATATAACGCTATACGTTATATTGTAATACTATATAACGTTCTACGTTATATCGTAATGGTATATAACGTTATACGATATATCGTAACTCTATATAACGTTATACGTTATATCGTAATAGTATATAAAGTTATACGATGCATCGTAATAATATATAACGTTATACGTTATAACGTAATAGTATATAACGTAACACGTTATAACATAATGCTACATCACGTGATAACATATATCGTTATAGTATATAACGTTATACGTTGCATCGTAATAATATATAACGTTATACCTTATATCGTAATACTATATAAGGTTATAGTTATATCGTAATATTATATAACGTTATACGATGCATCGTAATAATGTATAACGTTATACGTTATATCGTAATAGTATATAACGTTATACGATGCATCGCAATAATATATAACGTTATACGTTATATCGTAATATTATATAACGTTATACGATGCATCGTAATAATATATAACGTTACACGTTATATCGTAATAGTATATAACGTTATACGTTATAGCGTAATAGTATATTAAAGTTATAATTTATATCGTAATAGTACGTAACGTTATACATTATATCGTAATAGTATATAACGTTATACGTTATATCGTAATGCTAGATAACGTTGTACGTTATATCGTAATAGTATATAACGTTATACGTTATATCGTAGTTGTATATAACGTTATACGTTATATCGTAATAGTATATAACGTAATACGTTATAACATAATGCTACATAACGTTATAAGATATATCGTAATAGTATATAACGTTATACGTTATATCGTAATAGTATTTAACGTTATACGTTGCATCGTAATAATATATAACGTTATACGTTATATCGTAATACTATATAAGGTTATAGTTATATCGTAATATTATATAACGTTATACGATGCATCGCAATAATATATAACGTTATACGTTATATCGTAATAGTATATGACGTTATACGTTATATCGTAATAGTATGTAACGTTATACATTATAACGTAATAGTATATAACGTAAGACGTTATAACATAATGCTACATCACGTGATAAGATATATCGTTATAGTATATAACGTTATACGTTGCATCGTAATAATATATAACGTTATACGTTATATCGTAATACTATATAAGGTTATAGTTATATCGTAATATTATATAACGTTATACGATGCATCGTAATAATATATAACGTTATACGTTATATCGTAATAGTATATAAAGTTATACGATGCATCGTAATAATATATAACGTTATACGTTATAACGTAATAGTATATAACGTAACACGTTATAACATAATGCTACATCACGTGATAAGATATATCGTTATAGTATATAACGTTATTCGTTGCATCGTAATAATATATAACGTTATACCTTATATCGTAATACTATATAAGGTTATAGTAATATCGTAATATTATATAACGTTATACGATGCATCGTAATAATATATGACGTTATACGTTATATCGTAATAGTATATAACGTTATACGATGCATCGCAATAATATATAACGTTATACGTTATATCGTAATATTATATAACGTTATACGATGCATCGTAATAATATATAACGTTACACGTTATATCGTAATAGTATATAACGTTATACGTTATAGCGTAATAGTATATTAAAGTTATAATTTATATCGTAATAGTACGTAACGTTATACATTATATCGTAATAGTATATAACGTTATACGTTATATCGTAATGCTAGATAACGTTGTACGTTATATCGTAATAGTATATAACGTTATACGTTATATCGTAGTTGTATATAACGTTATACGTTATATCGTAATAGTATATAACGTAATACGTTATAACATAATGCTACATAACGTTATAAGATATATCGTAATAGTATATAACGTTATACGTTATATCGTAATAGTATTTAACGTTATACGTTGCATCGTAATAATATATAACGTTATACGTTATATCGTAATACTATATAAGGTTATAGTTATATCGTAATATTATATAACGTTATACGATGCATCGTAATAATATATAACGTTATACGTTATATCGTAATAGTATATAACGTTATACGATGCATCGCAATAATATATAACGTTATACGTTATATCGTAATAGTATATGACGTTATACGTTATATCGTAATAGTATATAACGTAATACGTCATAACATAATGCTACATAAAGTAATAAGATATATCGTAATAGTATGTAACGTTATATGTTATATCGTAATAGTATATAACGTTATACGTTATATCGTAATAGTATATAACGTTATACGTTATATCGTAATAGTATATAACGTTATACGATGCATCGTAATAATATATAACGTTATACGTTATATCGTGATAGTATATAACGTTATACGTTATAGCGTAATAGTATATAACTTTATACGTTATATCGTAATATCATATAACGTTATACGATGCATCGTAATAATATATAACGTTATACGTTATATCGTAATAGTATATAACGTTATACGTTATATCGTAATGCTAGATAACGTTGTACGTTATATCGTAATAGTATATAACGTTATACGATGCATCGTAATAATATATAACGTTACACGTTATATCGTAATAGTATATAACGTTATGCGTTATATCGTAATATTATATAACGTTATACGATGCATCGTAATAATATATAACGTTATACGTTATATCGTAATAGTATATAACGTAATACGTCATAACATAATGCTACATATCGTAATATGATTTATCGTAATAGTATATAACGTTATACGTTATATCGTAATAGTATATAACGTTATACGTTATATCGTAATAGTATATAACGTTATACGATGCATCGCAATAATATATAACGTTATACGTTATATCGTAATGCTAGATAACGTTGTACGTTATATCGTAATAGTATATAACGTTATACGTTATATCGTAATAGTATATAACGTTTTACGTTATATCGTAAAACTATATAACGTTATAAGTTATATCGTAATAGTATATAACGTTATACGATGCATCGCAATAATGTATAACGTTACACGTTATATCGTAATAGTATATAACGTTATACGATGCATCGCAATAATGTATAACGTTACACGTTATATCGTAATAGTATATAACGTTATACGTTATATCGTAGTGCTAGATAACGTTGTACGTTATATCGTAATAGTAGATAACGTTATACGTTATATCGTAATAGTATATAACGTTATACGTTATATCGTAATAGTATATAACGTTATACGCTATATCGTAATGCTAGATAACGTTGTACGTTATATCGTAATAGTATATAACGTTATACGTTATATCGTAATAGTATATAACGTTATACGTTATATCGTAATAGTATATAACGTTATACGTTATATCGTAATAGTATATAACGTTATACGTTATATCGTAATGCTAGATAACGTTGTACGTTATATCGTAATAGTATATAACGTTATACGTTATATCGTAATAGTATATACCGTTATACGTTATATCGTAATAGTATATAACGTTATACTTTATATCGTAATACTATATAACGTTATACGTTATATCGTAATAGTATATAACGTTATACGTTGTATCGTAATAGTATATAACGTAATACGTCATAACATAATGCTGCATAAAGTAATAAGGTGCATCGTAATAGTATATAACGTTATACGTTATATCGTAATACTATATAACGCTCTACGTTATATCGTAACACTATATAACGTTATAAGTTATATCGTAATAGTATATAACGTTATACGATGCATCGTAATAATGTATAACGTTACACGTTATATCGTAATAGTATATAACGTTATACGTTATATCGTAATGCTAGATAACGTTGTACGTTATATCGTAATAGTATATAACGTTATACGTTATATCGTAATAGTATATAACGTTATACCTTATATCGTAATGCTAGATAACGTTGTACGTTATATCGTAATAGTATATAACGTTATACGTTATATCGTAATAGTATATAACGTTATACGTTATATCGTAATATTATATAACGTTATACGATGCATCGTAATAATATATAACGTTATACGTTATATCGTAATAGTATATAACGTTATACGATGCATCGCAATAATATATAACGTTATACGTTATATCGTAATATTATATAACGTTATACGATGCATCGTAATAATATATAACGTTATACGTTATATCGTAATACTATATAAGGTTATAGTTATATCGTAATATTATATAACGTTATACGATGCATCGTAATAATATATAACGTTATACGTTATATCGTAATAGTATATAACGTTATACGATGCATCGCAATAATATATAACGTTATACGTTATATCGTAATATTATATAACGTTATACGATGCATCGTAATAATATATAACGTTACACGTTATATCGTAATTGTATATAACGTTATACGTTATATCGTAATAGTATATAACGTTATACGTTATATCGTAATAGTATATAACGTTATACGTTATATCGTAATACTATATAACGTTCTACGTTATATCGTAATGGTATATAACGTTATACGTTATATCGTAACTCTATATAACGTTATACGTTATATCGTAATAGTATATAAAGTTATACGATGCATCGTAATAATATATAACGTTATACGTTATAACGTAATAGTATATAACGTAACACGTTATAACATAATGCTACATCACGTGATAAGATATATCGTTATAGTATATAACGTTATACGTTGCATCGTAATAATATATAACGTTATACGTTATATCGTAATACTATATAAGGTTATAGTTATATCGTAATATTATATAACGTTATACGATGCATCGTAATAATATATAACGTTATACGTTATATCGTAATAGTATATAACGTTATACGATGCATCGCAATAATATATAACGTTATACGTTATATCGTAATATTATATAACGATATACGATGCATCGTAATAATATATAACGTTGCACGTTATATCGTAATAGTATATAACGTTATACGTTATAGCGTAATAGTATATAACGTTATACGATGCATCGTAATAATATATAACGTTATACGTTATATCGTGATAGTATATAACGTTATACGTTATAGCGTAATAGTATATAACTTTATACGTTATATCGTAATATCATATAACGTTATACGATGCATCGTAATAATATATAACGTTATACGTTATATCGTAATAGTATATAACGTTATACGTTATATCGTAATGCTAGATAACGTTGTACGTTATATCGTAATAGTATATAACGTTATACGATGCATCCTAATAATATATAACGTTACACGTTATATCGTAATAGTATATAACGTTATGCGTTATATCGTAATATTATATAACGTTATACGATGCATCGTAATAATATATAACGTTATACGTTATATCGTAATAGTATATAACGTAATACGTCATAACATAATGCTACATATCGTAATATGATTTATCGTAATAGTATATAACGTTATACGTTATATCGTAATAGTATATAACGTTATACGATGCATCGTAATAATATATAACGTTATACGTTATATCGTGATAGTATATAACGTTATACGTTATAGCGTAATAGTATATAACTTTATACGTTATATCGTAATATCATATAACGTTATACGATGCATCGTAATAATATATAACGTTATACGTTATATCGTAATAGTATATAACGTTATACGTTATATCGTAATGCTAGATAACGTTATACGTTATATCGTAATAGTATATAACGTTATACGATGCATCGTAATAATATATAACGTTACACGTTATATCGTAATAGTATATAACGTTATGCGTTATATCGTAATATTATATAACGTTATACGATGCATCGTAATAATATATAACGTTATACGTTATATCGTAATAGTATATAACGTAATACGTCATAACATAATGCTACATATCGTAATATGATTTATCGTAATAGTATATAACGTTATACGTTATATCGTAATAGTATATAACGTTATACGTTATATCGTAATAGTATATAACGTTATACGATGCATCGCAATAATATATAACGTTATACGTTATATCGTAATGCTAGATAACGTTGTACGTTATATCGTAATAGTATATAACGTTATACGTTATATCGTAATAGTATATAACGTTATACGTTATATCGTAATATTATATAACGTTATACGATGCATCGTAATAATATATAACGTTACACGTTATATCGTAATAGTATATAACGTTATACGTTATATCGTAATGCTAGATAACGTTGTACGTTATATCGTAATAGTATATAACGTTATACGTTATATCGTAATAGTATATAACGCTATACGTTATATTGTAATACTATATAACGTTCTACGTTATATCGTAATGGTATATAACGTTATACGTTATATCGTAACTCTATATAACGTTATACGTTATATCGTAATAGTATATAAAGTTATACGATGCATCGTAATAATATATAACGTTATACGTTATAACGTAATAGTATATAACGTAACACGTTATAACATAATGCTACATCACGTGATAAGATATATCGTTATAGTATATAACGTTATACGTTATATCGTAATAGTATATAAAGTTATACGATGCATCGTAATAATATATAACGTTATACGTTATATCGTAATAGTATATGACGTTATACGTTATATCGTAATAGTATGTAACGTTATACATTATATCGTAATAGTATGTAGCGTTATACGTTATATCGTAATGCTAGATAACGTTGTACGTTATATCGTAATAGTATATAACGTTATACGTTATATCGTAATAGTATATAACGTTATACGTTATATCGTAATGCTAGATAACGTTGTACGTTATACCGTAATAGTATATAACGTTATACGATGCATCGTAATAGTATATAACGTTACACGTTATATCGTAATAGTATATAACGTTATACGTTATATCGTAATATTATATAACGTTATACGATGCATCGTAATAATATATAACGTTATACGTTATATCGTGATAGTATATAACGTTATACGTTATAGCGTAATAGTATATAACTTTATACGTTATATCGTAATATCATATAACGTTATACGATGCATCGTAATAATATATAACGTTATACGTTATATCGTAATAGTATATAACGTTATACGTTATATCGTAATGCTAGATAACGTTGTACGTTATATCGTAATAGTATATAACGTTATACGATGCATCGTAATAATATATAACGTTACACGTTATATCGTAATAGTATATAACGTTATGCGTTATATCGTAATATTATATAACGTTATACGATGCATCGTAATAATATATAACGTTATACGTTATATCGTAATAGTATATAACGTAATACGTCATAACATAATGCTACATATCGTAATATGATTTATCGTAATAGTATATAACGTTATACGTTATATCGTAATAGTATATAACGTTATACGATGCATCGTAATAATATATAACGTTATACGTTATATCGTGATAGTATATAACGTTATACGTTATAGCGTAATAGTATATAACTTTATACGTTATATCGTAATATCATATAACGTTATACGATGCATCGTAATAATATATAACGTTATACGTTATATCGTAATAGTATATAACGTTATACGTTATATCGTAATGCTAGATAACGTTGTACGTTATATCGTAATA
This sequence comes from Bombus terrestris, assembly GCF_910591885.1. Lineage (NCBI taxonomy): Eukaryota > Metazoa > Arthropoda > Insecta > Hymenoptera > Apidae > Bombus > Bombus terrestris. The sequence continues at coordinate 11,606,349 of NC_063278.1, forward strand.
GTATATAACGTTATACGATGCATCGTAATAATATATAACGTTACACGTTATATCGTAATAGTATATAACGTTATGCGTTATATCGTAATATTATATAACGTTATACGATGCATCGTAATAATATATAACGTTATACGTTATATCGTAATAGTATATAACGTAATACGTCATAACATAATGCTACATATCGTAATATGATTTATCGTAATAGTATATAACGTTATACGTTATATCGTAATAGTATATAACGTTATACGTTATATCGTAATAGTATATAACGTTATACGATGCATCGCAATAATATATAACGTTATACGTTATATCGTAATGCTAGATAACGTTGTACGTTATATCGTAATAGTATATAACGTTATACGTTATATCGTAATAGTATATAACGTTATACGTTATATCGTAATATTATATAACGTTATACGATGCATCGTAATAATATATAACGTTACACGTTATATCGTAATAGTATATAACGTTATACGTTATATCGTAATGCTAGATAACGTTGTACGTTATATCGTAATAGTATATAACGTTATACGTTATATCGTAATAGTATATAACGCTATACGTTATATTGTAATACTATATAACGTTCTACGTTATATCGTAATGGTATATAACGTTATACGTTATATCGTAACTCTATATAACGTTATACGTTATATCGTAATAGTATATAAAGTTATACGATGCATCGTAATAATATATAACGTTATACGTTATAACGTAATAGTATATAACGTAACACGTTATAACATAATGCTACATCACGTGATAAGATATATCGTTATAGTATATAACGTTATTCGTTGCATCGTAATAATATATAACGTTATACCTTATATCGTAATACTATATAAGGTTATAGTTATATCGTAATATTATATAACGTTATACGATGCATCGTAATAATATATAACGTTATACGTTATATCGTAATAGTATATAACGTTATACGATGCATCGCAATAATATATAACGTTATACGTTATATCGTAATATTATATAACGTTATACGATGCATCGTAATAATATATAACGTTACACGTTATATCGTAATAGTATATAACGTTATACGTTATAGCGTAATAGTATATTAAAGTTATAATTTATATCGTAATAGTACGTAACGTTATACATTATATCGTAATAGTATATAACGTTATACGTTATATCGTAATGCTAGATAACGTTGTACGTTATATCGTAATAGTATATAACGTTATACGTTATATCGTAGTTGTATATAACGTTATACGTTATATCGTAATAGTATATAACGTAATACGTTATAACATAATGCTACATAACGTTATAAGATATATCGTAATAGTATATAACGTTATACGTTATATCGTAATAGTATTTAACGTTATACGTTGCATCGTAATAATATATAACGTTATACGTTATATCGTAATACTATATAAGGTTATAGTTATATCGTAATATTATATGACGTTATACGATGCATCGCAATAATATATAACGTTATACGTTATATCGTAATAGTATATGACGTTATACGTTATATCGTAATAGTATGTAACGTTATACATTATAACGTAATAGTATATAACGTAACACGTTATAACATAATGCTACATCACGTGATAAGATATATCGTTATAGTATATAACGTTATACGTTGCATCGTAATAATATATAACGTTATACGTTATATCGTAATACTATATAAGGTTATAGTTATATCGTAATATTATATAACGTTATACGATGCATCGTAATAATATATAACGTTATACGTTATATCGTAATAGTATATAACGTTATACGATGCATCGCAATAATATATAACGTTATACGTTATATCGTAATAGTATATGACGTTATACGTTATATCGTAATAGTATATAACGTAATACGTCATAACATAATGCTACATAAAGTAATAAGATATATCGTAATAGTATGTAACGTTATATGTTATATCGTAATAGTATATAACGTTATACGTTATATCGTAATAGTATATAACGTTATACGTTATATCGTAATAGTATATAACGTTATACGATGCATCGTAATAATATATAACGTTATACGTTATATCGTGATAGTATATAACGTTATACGTTATAGCGTAATAGTATATAACTTTATACGTTATATCGTAATATCATATAACGTTATACGATGCATCGTAATAATATATAACGTTATACGTTATATCGTAATAGTATATAACGTTATACGTTATATCGTAATGCTAGATAACGTTGTACGTTATATCGTAATAGTATATAACGTTATACGATGCATCGTAATAATATATAACGTTACACGTTATATCGTAATAGTATATAACGTAATACGTCATAACATAATGCTACATATCGTAATATGATTTATCGTAATAGTATATAACGTTATACGTTATATCGTAATAGTATATAACGTTATACGTTATATCGTAATAGTATATAACGTTATACGATGCATCGCAATAATATATAACGTTATACGTTATATCGTAATGCTAGATAACGTTGTACGTTATATCGTAATAGTATATAACGTTATACGTTATATCGTAATAGTATATAACGTTATACGTTATATCGTAATATTATATAACGTTATACGATGCATCGTAATAATATATAACGTTACACGTTATATCGTAATAGTATATAACGTTATACGTTATATCGTAATGCTAGATAACGTTGTACGTTATATCGTAATAGTATATAACGTTATACGTTATATCGTAATAGTATATAACGCTATACGTTATATTGTAATACTATATAACGTTCTACGTTATATCGTAATGGTATATAACGTTATACGATATATCGTAACTCTATATAACGTTATACGTTATATCGTAATAGTATATAAAGTTATACGATGCATCGTAATAATATATAACGTTATACGTTATAACGTAATAGTATATAACGTAACACGTTATAACATAATGCTACATCACGTGATAACATATATCGTTATAGTATATAACGTTATACGTTGCATCGTAATAATATATAACGTTATACCTTATATCGTAATACTATATAAGGTTATAGTTATATCGTAATATTATATAACGTTATACGATGCATCGTAATAATGTATAACGTTATACGTTATATCGTAATAGTATATAACGTTATACGATGCATCGCAATAATATATAACGTTATACGTTATATCGTAATATTATATAACGTTATACGATGCATCGTAATAATATATAACGTTACACGTTATATCGTAATAGTATATAACGTTATACGTTATAGCGTAATAGTATATTAAAGTTATAATTTATATCGTAATAGTACGTAACGTTATACATTATATCGTAATAGTATATAACGTTATACGTTATATCGTAATGCTAGATAACGTTGTACGTTATATCGTAATAGTATATAACGTTATACGTTATATCGTAGTTGTATATAACGTTATACGTTATATCGTAATAGTATATAACGTAATACGTTATAACATAATGCTACATAACGTTATAAGATATATCGTAATAGTATATAACGTTATACGTTATATCGTAATAGTATTTAACGTTATACGTTGCATCGTAATAATATATAACGTTATACGTTATATCGTAATACTATATAAGGTTATAGTTATATCGTAATATTATATAACGTTATACGATGCATCGCAATAATATATAACGTTATACGTTATATCGTAATAGTATATGACGTTATACGTTATATCGTAATAGTATGTAACGTTATACATTATAACGTAATAGTATATAACGTAAGACGTTATAACATAATGCTACATCACGTGATAAGATATATCGTTATAGTATATAACGTTATACGTTGCATCGTAATAATATATAACGTTATACGTTATATCGTAATACTATATAAGGTTATAGTTATATCGTAATACTATATAACGTTATACGATGCATCGTAATAATATATAACGTTATACGTTATATCGTAATAGTATATAACGTTATACGATGCATCGCAATAATATATAACGTTATACGTTATATCGTAATAGTATATGACGTTATACGTTATATCGTAATAGTATATAACGTAATACGTCATAACATAATGCTACATAAAGTAATAAGATATATCGTAATAGTATGTAACGTTATATGTTATATCGTAATAGTATATAACGTTATACGTTATATCGTAATAGTATATAACGTTATACGTTATATCGTAATAGTATATAACGTTATACGTTATATCGTAATGCTAGATAACGTTGTACGTTATATCGTAATAGTATATAACGTTACACGTTATATCGTAATAGTATATAACGTTATACGATGCATCGTAATAATGTATAACGTTACACGTTATATCGTAATAGTATATAACGTTATACGTTATATCGTAATGCTAGATAACGTTGTACGTTATATCGTAATAGTATATAACGTTATACGTTATATCGTAATAGTATATAACGTTATACGTTATATCGTAATAGTATATAACGTTACACGTTATATCGTAATAGTATATAACGTTATACGTTATATCGTAATGCTAGATAACGTTGTACGTTATATCGTAATAGTATATAACGTTATACGTTATATCGTAATAGTATATAACGTTATACGTTATATCGTAATAGTATATAACGTTATGCGTTATATCGTAATACTATATAACGCTCTACGTTATATCGTAATGGTATATAACGTTATACGTTATATCGTAACACTATATAACGTTGTAAGTTATATCGTAATAGTATATAACGTTATACGATGCATCGTAATAATGTATAACGTTACACGTTATATCGTAATAGTATATAACGTTATACGATGCATCGTAATAATATATAACGTTATACGTTATATCGTAATGGTATATAACGTTATCCGTTATATCGTCATAGTATGTAACGTTATACGTTATATCGTAATATTATATAACGTTATTCGATGCATCGTAATACTATATAACGTTATACGTTATATCGTAATAGTATATGACGTTATACGTTATATCGTAATAGTATGTAACGTTATACATTATATCGTAATAGTATATAACGTTATACGTTATATCGTAATGCTAGATAACGTTGTACGTTATATCGTAATAGTATATAACGTTATACGTTATATCGTAATAGTATATAACGTAATACGTTATAACATAATGCTACATAACGTTATAAGATATATCGTAATAGTATATAACGTTATACGTTATATCGTAATAGTATTTAACGTTATACGTTGCATCGTAATAATATATAACGTTATACGTTATATCGTAATGGTATATAACGTTATCCGTTATATCGTAATAGTATATAACGTTATACGTTATATCGTAATAGTATATAACGTAATACGTCATAACATAATGCTACATAAAGTAATAAGATATATCGTAATAGTATGTAACGTTATATGTTATATCGTAATAGTATATAACGTTATACGTTATATCGTAATAGTATATAACGTTATACGTTATATCGTAATGCTAGATAACGTTGTACGTTATATCGTAATAGTATATAGCGTTACACGTTATATCGTAATAGTATATAACGTTATACGATGCATCGTAATAATATATAACGTTATACGTTATATCGTAATAGTATATGACGTTATACGTTATATCGTAATAGTATGTAACGTTATACATGATATCGTAATAGTATATAACGTTATACGTTATATCGTAATAGTATATAACGTTATACGTTATACGTAATGGTATATAACGTTATACGTTATATCGTAATAGTATATAACGTTATACGATGCATCGTAATAATATATAACGTTATACGTTATATCGTAATGGTATATAACGTTATCCGTTATATCGTAATAGTATATAACGTTATACGTTATATCGTAATAGTATATAACGTTACAGGTTATATCGTAACAGTATATAACGTTATACGTTATATCGTAATAGTATATAACGTTATACGTTATATCGTAATAGTATATAACGTTATACGTTATGTCGTAATAGTATATGACGTTATCCGTTATATCGTAAAAGTATATAACGTTGTACGATGTATCGTAATAATATATAACGTTATACGTTATATCGTAATAGTATATAACGTAATACGTTATAACATAATGCTACATAACGTAATAAGATATATCGTAATAGTATATAACGTTATACCTTATATCGTAATAGTATATAACGTTATACGTTATATCGTAATAGTATATAACGTTATACGTTATATCATAATATTATATAACGTTATAAGTTGTACCGCAATACTATATAACGTTCTACGTTATATCGTAATATTATATAACGTTATACGATGCATCGTAATAATATATAACGTTATACGATGTATCGTAATAGTATATAACGTTATACGTTATATCGTAGTGCTAGAAACGTTGTACGTTATATCGTAATAGTATATAACGTTATACGTTATATCGCAATAGTATATAACGTTATACGATATATCGTAATAGTATATAACGTTATACGTTATATCGTAGTGCTAGATAACGTTGTACGTTATATCGTAATAGTATATAACGTTATACGTTATATCGTAATAGTATATAACGTTATACGTTATATCGTAATAGTATATAACGTAATACGTTATAACATAATGCTACATAACGTAATAAGATAAATCGTAATAGTATATAACGTTATACGTTATATCGTAATAGTATATAACGTTATACGATGCATCGTAATAATATATAACGTTATACGTTATATCGTAATGGTATATAACGTTATCCGTTATATCGTAATAGTATATAACGTTATACGTTATATCGTAATAGTATATAACGTAATACGTCATAACATAATGCTACATAAAGTAATAAGATATATCGTAATAGTATATAACGTTATACGTTATATCGTAATAGTATATGACGTTATCCGTTATATCGTAATAGTATATAACGTTATACGTTATATCGTAATGCTAGATAACGTTGTACGTTATATCGTAATAGTATATAGCGTTATCCGTTATATCGTAATAGTATATAACGTTATACGTTATATCGTAATAGTATATAACGTAATACGTCATAACATAATGCTACATAAAGTAATAAGATATATCGTAATAGTATGTAACGTTATATGTTATATCGTAATAGTATATAACGTTATACGTTATATCGTAATAGTATATAACGTTATACGTTATATCGTAATGCTAGATAACGTTGTACGTTATATCGTAATAGTATATAGCGTTACACGTTATATCGTAATAGTATATAACGTTATACGTTATATCGTAATGCTAGATAACGTTGTACGTTATACCGTAATAGTATATAACGTTATACGATGCATCGTAATAGTATATAACGTTACACGTTATATCGTAATAGTATATAACGTTATACGTTATATCGTAATATTATATAACGTTATACGATGCATCGTAATAATATATAACGTTATACGTTATATCGTGATAGTATATAACGTTATACGTTATAGCGTAATAGTATATAACTTTATACGTTATATCGTAATATCATATAACGTTATACGATGCATCGTAATAATATATAACGTTATACGTTATATCGTAATAGTATATAACGTTATACGTTATATCGTAATGCTAGATAACGTTGTACGTTATATCGTAATAGTATATAACGTTATACGATGCATCGTAATAATATATAACGTTACACGTTATATCGTAATAGTATATAACGTTATGCGTTATATCGTAATATTATATAACGTTATACGATGCATCGTAATAATATATAACGTTATACGTTATATCGTAATAGTATATAACGTAATACGTCATAACATAATGCTACATATCGTAATATGATTTATCGTAATAGTATATAACGTTATACGTTATATCGTAATAGTATATAACGTTATACGATGCATCGTAATAATATATAACGTTATACGTTATATCGTGATAGTATATAACGTTATACGTTATAGCGTAATAGTATATAACTTTATACGTTATATCGTAATATCATATAACGTTATACGATGCATCGTAATAATATATAACGTTATACGTTATATCGTAATAGTATATAACGTTATACGTTATATCGTAATGCTAGATAACGTTGTACGTTATATCGTAATAGTATATAACGTTATACGATGCATCGTAATAATATATAACGTTACACGTTATATCGTAATAGTATATAACGTTATGCGTTATATCGTAATATTATATAACGTTATACGATGCATCGTAATAATATATAACGTTATACGTTATATCGTAATAGTATATAACGTAATACGTCATAACATAATGCTACATATCGTAATATGATTTATCGTAATAGTATATAACGTTATACGTTATATCGTAATAGTATATAACGTTATACGTTATATCGTAATATTATATAACGTTATACGATGCATCGCAATAATATATAACGTTATACGTTATATCGTAATGCTAGATAACGTTGTACGTTATATCGTAATAGTATATAACGTTATACGTTATATCGTAATAGTATATAACGTTATACGTTATATCGTAATATTATATAACGTTATACGATGCATCGTAATAATATATAACGTTACACGTTATATCGTAATAGTATATAACGTTATACGTTATATCGTAATGCTAGATAACGTTGTACGTTATATCGTAATAGTATATAACGTTATACGTTATATCGTAATAGTATATAACGCTATACGTTATATTGTAATACTATATAACGTTCTACGTTATATCGTAATGGTATATAACGTTATACGTTATATCGTAACTCTATATAACGTTATACGTTATATCGTAATAGTATATAAAGTTATACGATGCATCGTAATAATATATAACGTTATACGTTATAACGTAATAGTATATAACGTAACACGTTATAACATAATGCTACATCACGTGATAAGATATATCGTTATAGTATATAACGTTATTCGTTGCATCGTAATAATATATAACGTTATACCTTATATCGTAATACTATATAAGGTTATAGTTATATCGTAATATTATATAACGTTATACGATGCATCGTAATAATATATAACGTTATACGTTATATCGTAATAGTATATAACGTTATACGATGCATCGCAATAATATATAACGTTATACGTTATATCGTAATATTATATAACGTTATACGATGCATCGTAATAATATATAACGTTACACGTTATATCGTAATAGTATATAACGTTATACGTTATAGCGTAATAGTATATTAAAGTTATAATTTATATCGTAATAGTACGTAACGTTATACATTATATCGTAATAGTATATAACGTTATACGTTATATCGTAATGCTAGATAACGTTGTACGTTATATCGTAATAGTATATAACGTTATACGTTATATCGTAGTTGTATATAACGTTATACGTTATATCGTAATAGTATATAACGTAATACGTTATAACATAATGCTACATAACGTTATAAGATATATCGTAATAGTATATAACGTTATACGTTATATCGTAATAGTATTTAACGTTATACGTTGCATCGTAATAATATATAACGTTATACGTTATATCGTAATACTATATAAGGTTATAGTTATATCGTAATATTATATGACGTTATACGATGCATCGCAATAATATATAACGTTATACGTTATATCGTAATAGTATATGACGTTATACGTTATATCGTAATAGTATGTAACGTTATACATTATAACGTAATAGTATATAACGTAACACGTTATAACATAATGCTACATCACGTGATAAGATATATCGTTATAGTATATAACGTTATACGTTGCATCGTAATAATATATAACGTTATACGTTATATCGTAATACTATATAAGGTTATAGTTATATCGTAATATTATATAACGTTATACGATGCATCGTAATAATATATAACGTTATACGTTATATCGTAATAGTATATAACGTTATACGATGCATCGCAATAATATATAACGTTATACGTTATATCGTAATAGTATATGACGTTATACGTTATATCGTAATAGTATATAACGTAATACGTCATAACATAATGCTACATAAAGTAATAAGATATATCGTAATAGTATGTAACGTTATATGTTATATCGTAATAGTATATAACGTTATACGTTATATCGTAATAGTATATAACGTTATACGTTATATCGTAATAGTATATAACGTTATACGATGCATCGTAATAATATATAACGTTATACGTTATATCGTGATAGTATATAACGTTATACGTTATAGCGTAATAGTATATAACTTTATACGTTATATCGTAATATCATATAACGTTATACGATGCATCGTAATAATATATAACGTTATACGTTATATCGTAATAGTATATAACGTTATACGTTATATCGTAATGCTAGATAACGTTGTACGTTATATCGTAATAGTATATAACGTTATACGATGCATCGTAATAATATATAACGTTACACGTTATATCGTAATAGTATATAACGTAATACGTCATAACATAATGCTACATATCGTAATATGATTTATCGTAATAGTATATAACGTTATACGTTATATCGTAATAGTATATAACGTTATACGTTATATCGTAATAGTATATAACGTTATACGATGCATCGCAATAATATATAACGTTATACGTTATATCGTAATGCTAGATAACGTTGTACGTTATATCGTAATAGTATATAACGTTATACGTTATATCGTAATAGTATATAACGTTATACGTTATATCGTAATATTATATAACGTTATACGATGCATCGTAATAATATATAACGTTACACGTTATATCGTAATAGTATATAACGTTATACGTTATATCGTAATGCTAGATAACGTTGTACGTTATATCGTAATAGTATATAACGTTATACGTTATATCGTAATAGTATATAACGCTATACGTTATATTGTAATACTATATAACGTTCTACGTTATATCGTAATGGTATATAACGTTATACGATATATCGTAACTCTATATAACGTTATACGTTATATCGTAATAGTATATAAAGTTATACGATGCATCGTAATAATATATAACGTTATACGTTATAACGTAATAGTATATAACGTAACACGTTATAACATAATGCTACATCACGTGATAACATATATCGTTATAGTATATAACGTTATACGTTGCATCGTAATAATATATAACGTTATACCTTATATCGTAATACTATATAAGGTTATAGTTATATCGTAATATTATATAACGTTATACGATGCATCGTAATAATGTATAACGTTATACGTTATATCGTAATAGTATATAACGTTATACGATGCATCGCAATAATATATAACGTTATACGTTATATCGTAATATTATATAACGTTATACGATGCATCGTAATAATATATAACGTTACACGTTATATCGTAATAGTATATAACGTTATACGTTATAGCGTAATAGTATATTAAAGTTATAATTTATATCGTAATAGTACGTAACGTTATACATTATATCGTAATAGTATATAACGTTATACGTTATATCGTAATGCTAGATAACGTTGTACGTTATATCGTAATAGTATATAACGTTATACGTTATATCGTAGTTGTATATAACGTTATACGTTATATCGTAATAGTATATAACGTAATACGTTATAACATAATGCTACATAACGTTATAAGATATATCGTAATAGTATTTAACGTTATACGTTGCATCGTAATAATATATAACGTTATACGTTATATCGTAATACTATATAAGGTTATAGTTATATCGTAATATTATATAACGTTATACGATGCATCGCAATAATATATAACGTTATACGTTATATCGTAATAGTATATGACGTTATACGTTATATCGTAATAGTATGTAACGTTATACATTATAACGTAATAGTATATAACGTAAGACGTTATAACATAATGCTACATCACGTGATAAGATATATCGTTATAGTATATAACGTTATACGTTGCATCGTAATAATATATAACGTTATACGTTATATCGTAATACTATATAAGGTTATAGTTATATCGTAATATTATATAACGTTATACGATGCATCGTAATAATATATAACGTTATACGTTATATCGTAATAGTATATAACGTTATACGATGCATCGCAATAATATATAACGTTATACGTTATATCGTAATAGTATATGACGTTATACGTTATATCGTAATAGTATATAACGTAATACGTCATAACATAATGCTACATAAAGTAATAAGATATATCGTAATAGTATGTAACGTTATATGTTATATCGTAATAGTATATAACGTTATACGTTATATCGTAATAGTATATAACGTTATACGTTATATCGTAATAGTATATAACGTTATACGTTATATCGTAATGCTAGATAACGTTGTACGTTATATCGTAATAGTATATAACGTTACACGTTATATCGTAATAGTATATAACGTTATACGATGCATCGTAATAATGTATAACGTTACACGTTATATCGTAATAGTATATAACGTTATACGTTATATCGTAATGCTAGATAACGTTGTACGTTATATCGTAATAGTATATAACGTTATACGTTATATCGTAATAGTATATAACGTTATACGTTATATCGTAATAGTATATAACGTTACACGTTATATCGTAATAGTATATAACGTTATACGTTATATCGTAATGCTAGATAACGTTGTACGTTATATCGTAATAGTATATAACGTTATACGTTATATCGTAATAGTATATAACGTTATACGTTATATCGTAATAGTATATAACGTTATGCGTTATATCGTAATACTATATAACGCTCTACGTTATATCGTAATGGTATATAACGTTATACGTTATATCGTAACACTATATAACGTTGTAAGTTATATCGTAATAGTATATAACGTTATACGATGCATCGTAATAATGTATAACGTTACACGTTATATCGTAATAGTATATAACGTTATACGATGCATCGTAATAATATATAACGTTATACGTTATATCGTAATGGTATATAACGTTATCCGTTATATCGTCATAGTATGTAACGTTATACGTTATATCGTAATATTATATAACGTTATTCGATGCATCGTAATACTATATAACGTTATACGTTATATCGTAATAGTATATGACGTTATACGTTATATCGTAATAGTATGTAACGTTATACATTATATCGTAATAGTATATAACGTTATACGTTATATCGTAATGCTAGATAACGTTGTACGTTATATCGTAATAGTATATAACGTTATACGTTATATCGTAATAGTATATAACGTAATACGTTATAACATAATGCTACATAACGTTATAAGATATATCGTAATAGTATATAACGTTATACGTTATATCGTAATAGTATTTAACGTTATACGTTGCATCGTAATAATATATAACGTTATACGTTATATCGTAATGGTATATAACGTTATCCGTTATATCGTAATAGTATATAACGTTATACGTTATATCGTAATAGTATATAACGTAATACGTCATAACATAATGCTACATAAAGTAATAAGATATATCGTAATAGTATGTAACGTTATATGTTATATCGTAATAGTATATAACGTTATACGTTATATCGTAATAGTATATAACGTTATACGTTATATCGTAATGCTAGATAACGTTGTACGTTATATCGTAATAGTATATAGCGTTACACGTTATATCGTAATAGTATATAACGTTATACGATGCATCGTAATAATATATAACGTTATACGTTATATCGTAATAGTATATGACGTTATACGTTATATCGTAATAGTATGTAACGTTATACATGATATCGTAATAGTATATAACGTTATACGTTATATCGTAATAGTATATAACGTTATACGTTATACGTAATGGTATATAACGTTATACGTTATATCGTAATAGTATATAACGTTATACGATGCATCGTAATAATATATAACGTTATACGTTATATCGTAATGGTATATAACGTTATCCGTTATATCGTAATAGTATATAACGTTATACGTTATATCGTAATAGTATATAACGTTACAGGTTATATCGTAACAGTATATAACGTTATACGTTATATCGTAATAGTATATAACGTTATACGTTATATCGTAATAGTATATAACGTTATACGTTATGTCGTAATAGTATATGACGTTATCCGTTATATCGTAAAAGTATATAACGTTGTACGATGTATCGTAATAATATATAACGTTATACGTTATATCGTAATAGTATATAACGTAATACGTTATAACATAATGCTACATAACGTAATAAGATATATCGTAATAGTATATAACGTTATACGTTATATCGTAATAGTATATAACGTTATACGATGCATCGCAATAATATATAACGTTATACGTTATATCGTAATAGTATATGACGTTATACGTTATATCGTAATAGTATATAACGTAATACGTCATAACATAATGCTACATAAAGTAATAAGATATATCGTAATAGTATGTAACGTTATATGTTATATCGTAATAGTATATAACGTTATACGTTATATCGTAATAGTATATAACGTTATACGTTATATCGTAATAGTATATAACGTTATACGTTATATCGTAATGCTAGATAACGTTGTACGTTATATCGTAATAGTATATAACGTTACACGTTATATCGTAATAGTATATAACGTTATACGATGCATCGTAATAATGTATAACGTTACACGTTATATCGTAATAGTATATAACGTTATACGTTATATCGTAATGCTAGATAACGTTGTACGTTATATCGTAATAGTATATAACGTTATACGTTATATCGTAATAGTATATAACGTTATACGTTATATCGTAATAGTATATAACGTTACACGTTATATCGTAATAGTATATAACGTTATACGTTATATCGTAATGCTAGATAACGTTGTACGTTATATCGTAATAGTATATAACGTTATACGTTATATCGTAATAGTATATAACGTTATACGTTATATCGTAATAGTATATAACGTTATGCGTTATATCGTAATACTATATAACGCTCTACGTTATATCGTAATGGTATATAACGTTATACGTTATATCGTAACACTATATAACGTTGTAAGTTATATCGTAATAGTATATAACGTTATACGATGCATCGTAATAATGTATAACGTTACACGTTATATCGTAATAGTATATAACGTTATACGATGCATCGTAATAATATATAACGTTATACGTTATATCGTAATGGTATATAACGTTATCCGTTATATCGTCATAGTATGTAACGTTATACGTTATATCGTAATATTATATAACGTTATTCGATGCATCGTAATACTATATAACGTTATACGTTATATCGTAATAGTATATGACGTTATACGTTATATCGTAATAGTATGTAACGTTATACATTATATCGTAATAGTATATAACGTTATACGTTATATCGTAATAGTATGTAACGTTATACATTATATCGTAATAGTATATAACGTTATACGTTATATCGTAATAGTATATAACGTAATACGTTATAACATAATGCTACATAACGTTATAAGATATATCGTAATAGTATATAACGTTATACGTTATATCGTAATAGTATTTAACGTTATACGTTGCATCGTAATAATATATAACGTTATACGTTATATCGTAATGGTATATAACGTTATCCGTTATATCGTAATAGTATATAACGTTATACGTTATATCGTAATAGTATATAACGTAATACGTCATAACATAATGCTACATAAAGTAATAAGATATATCGTAATAGTATGTAACGTTATATGTTATATCGTAATAGTATATAACGTTATACGTTATATCGTAATAGTATATAACGTTATACGTTATATCGTAATGCTAGATAACGTTGTACGTTATATCGTAATAGTATATAGCGTTACACGTTATATCGTAATAGTATATAACGTTATACGATGCATCGTAATAATATATAACGTTATACGTTATAGCGTAATAGTATATGACGTTATACGTTATATCGTAATAGTATGTAACGTTATACATGATATCGTAATAGTATATAACGTTATACGTTATATCGTAATAGTATATAACGTTATACGTTATACGTAATGGTATATAACGTTATACGTTATATCGTAATAGTATATAACGTTATACGATGCATCGTAATAATATATAACGTTATACGTTATATCGTAATGGTATATAACGTTATCCGTTATATCGTAATAGTATATAACGTTATACGTTATATCGTAATAGTATATAACGTTACAGGTTATATCGTAACAGTATATAACGTTATACGTTATATCGTAATAGTATATAACGATATACGTTATATCGTAATAGTATATAACGTTATACGTTATGTCGTAATAGTATATGACGTTATCCGTTATATCGTAAAAGTATATAACGTTGTACGATGTATCGTAATAATATATAACGTTATACGTTATATCGTAATAGTATATAACGTAATACGTTATAACATAATGCTACATAACGTAATAAGATATATCGTAATAGTATATAACGTTATACGTTATATCGTAATAGTATATAACGTTATACGTTATATCGTAATAGTATATAACGTTATACGTTATATCATAATATTATATAACGTTATAAGTTGTACCGCAATACTATATAACGTTCTACGTTATATCGTAATATTATATAACGTTATACGATGCATCGTAATAATATATAACGTTATACGATGTATCGTAATAGTATATAACGTTATACGTTATATCGTAGTGCTAGAAACGTTGTACGTTATATCGTAATAGTATATAACGTTATACGTTATATCGCAATAGTATATAACGTTATACGATATATCGTAATAGTATATAACGTTATACGTTATATCGTAGTGCTAGATAACGTTGTACGTTATATCGTAATAGTATATAACGTTATACGTTATATCGCAATAGTATATAACGTTATACGTTATATCGTAATAGTATATAACGTAATACGTTATAACATAATGCTACATAACGTAATAAGATAAATCGTAATAGTATATAACGTTATACGTTATATCGTAATAGTATATAACGTTATACGATGCATCGTAATAATATATAACGTTATACGTTATATCGTAATGGTATATAACGTTATCCGTTATATCGTAATAGTATATAACGTTATACGTTATATCGTAATAGTATATAACGTAATACGTCATAACATAATGCTACATAAAGTAATAAGATATATCGTAATAGTATATAACGTTATACGTTATATCGTAATAGTATATGACGTTATCCGTTATATCGTAATAGTATATAACGTTATACGTTATATCGTAATGCTAGATAACGTTGTACGTTATATCGTAATAGTATATAGCGTTATCCGTTATATCGTAATAGTATATAACGTTATACGTTATATCGTAATAGTATATAACGTAATACGTCATAACATAATGCTACATAAAGTAATAAGATATATCGTAATAGTATGTAACGTTATATGTTATATCGTAATAGTATATAACGTTATACGTTATATCGTAATAGTATATAACGTTATACGTTATATCGTAATGCTAGATAACGTTGTACGTTATATCGTAATAGTATATAGCGTTACACGTTATATCGTAATAGTATATAACGTTATACGATGCATCGTAATAATATATAACGTTATACGTTATATCGTAATAGTATATGACGTTATACGTTATATCGTAATAGTATGTAACGTTATACATGATATCGTAATAGTATATAACGTTATACGTTATATCGTAATAGTATATAACGTTATACGTTATACGTAATGGTATATAACGTTATACGTTATATCGTAATAGTATATAACGTTATACGATGCATCGTAATAATATATAACGTTATACGTTATATCGTAATGGTATATAACGTTATCCGTTATATCGTAATAGTATATAACGTTATACGTTATATCGTAATAGTATATAACGTTACAGGTTATATCGTAACAGTATATAACGTTATACGTTATATCGTAATAGTATATAACGTTATACGTTATATCGTAATAGTATATAACGTTATACGTTATGTCGTAATAGTATATGACGTTATCCGTTATATCGTAAAAGTATATAACGTTGTACGATGTATCGTAATAATATATAACGTTATACATTATATCGTAATAGTATATAACGTAATACGTTATAACATAATGCTACATAACGTAATAAGATATATCGTAATAGTATATAACGTTATACGTTATATCGTAATAGTATATAACGTTATACGTTATATCGTAATAGTATATAACGTTATACGTTATATCATAATATTATATAACGTTATAAGTTGTACCGCAATACTATATAACGTTCTACGTTATATCGTAATATTATATAACGTTATACGATGCATCGTAATAATATATAACGTTATACGATGTATCGTAATAGTATATAACGTTATACGTTATATCGTAGTGCTAGAAACGTTGTACGTTATATCGTAATAGTATATAACGTTATACGTTATATCGCAATAGTATATAACGTTATACGATATATCGTAATAGTATATAACGTTATACGTTATATCGTAGTGCTAGATAACGTTGTACGTTATATCGTAATAGTATATAACGTTATACGTTATATCGCAATAGTATATAACGTTATACGTTATATCGTAATAGTATATAACGTAATACGTTATAACATAATGCTACATAACGTAATAAGATAAATCGTAATAGTATATAACGTTATACGTTATATCGTAATAGTATATAACGTTATACGATGCATCGTAATAATATATAACGTTATACGTTATATCGTAATGGTATATAACGTTATCCGTTATATCGTAATAGTATATAACGTTATACGTTATATCGTAATAGTATATAACGTAATACGTCATAACATAATGCTACATAAAGTAATAAGATATATCGTAATAGTATATAACGTTATACGTTATATCGTAATAGTATATGACGTTATCCGTTATATCGTAATAGTATATAACGTAATACGTTATAACATAATGCTACATAACGTTATAAGATATATCGTAATAGTATATAACGTTATACGTTATATCGTAATAGTATTTAACGTTATACGTTGCATCGTAATAATATATAACGTTATACGTTATATCGTAATGGTATATAACGTTATCCGTTATATCGTAATAGTATATAACGTTATACGTTATATCGTAATAGTATATAACGTAATACGTCATAACATAATGCTACATAAAGTAATAAGATATATCGTAATAGTATGTAACGTTATATGTTATATCGTAATAGTATATAACGTTATACGTTATATCGTAATAGTATATAACGTTATACGTTATATCGTAATGCTAGATAACGTTGTACGTTATATCGTAATAGTATATAGCGTTACACGTTATATCGTAATAGTATATAACGTTATACGATGCATCGTAATAATATATAACGTTATACGTTATATCGTAATAGTATATGACGTTATACGTTATATCGTAATAGTATGTAACGTTATACATGATATCGTAATAGTATATAACGTTATACGTTATATCGTAATAGTATATAACGTTATACGTTATACGTAATGGTATATAACGTTATACGTTATATCGTAATAGTATATAACGTTATACGATGCATCGTAATAATATATAACGTTATACGTTATATCGTAATGGTATATAACGTTATCCGTTATATCGTAATAGTATATAACGTTATACGTTATATCGTAATAGTATATAACGTTACAGGTTATATCGTAACAGTATATAACGTTATACGTTATATCGTAATAGTATATAACGTTATACGTTATGTCGTAATAGTATATGACGTTATCCGTTATATCGTAAAAGTATATAACGTTGTACGATGTATCGTAATAATATATAACGTTATACGTTATATCGTAATAGTATATAACGTAATACGTTATAACATAATGCTACATAACGTAATAAGATATATCGTAATAGTATATAACGTTATACGTTATATCGTAATAGTATATAACGTTATACGTTATATCGTAATAGTATATAACGTTATACGTTATATCATAATATTATATAACGTTATAAGTTGTACCGCAATACTATATAACGTTCTACGTTATATCGTAATATTATATAACGTTATACGATGCATCGTAATAATATATAACGTTATACGATGTATCGTAATAGTATATAACGTTATACGTTATATCGTAGTGCTAGAAACGTTGTACGTTATATCGTAATAGTATATAACGTTATACGTTATATCGCAATAGTATATAACGTTATACGATATATCGTAATAGTATATAACGTTATACGTTATATCGTAGTGCTAGATAACGTTGTACGTTATATCGTAATAGTATATAACGTTATACGTTATATCGTAATAGTATATAACGTTATACGTTATATCGTAATAGTATATAACGTAATACGTTATAACATAATGCTACATAACGTAATAAGATAAATCGTAATAGTATATAACGTTATACGTTATATCGTAATAGTATATAACGTTATACGATGCATCGTAATAATATATAACGTTATACGTTATATCGTAATGGTATATAACGTTATCCGTTATATCGTAATAGTATATAACGTTATACGTTATATCGTAATAGTATATAACGTAATACGTCATAACATAATGCTACATAAAGTAATAAGATATATCGTAATAGTATATAACGTTATACGTTATATCGTAATAGTATATGACGTTATCCGTTATATCGTAATAGTATATAACGTTATACGTTATATCGTAATGCTAGATAACGTTGTACGTTATATCGTAATAGTATATAGCGTTATCCGTTATATCGTAATAGTATATAACGTTATACGTTATATCGTAATAGTATATAACGTAATACGTCATAACATAATGCTACATAAAGTAATAAGATATATCGTAATAGTATGTAACGTTATATGTTATATCGTAATAGTATATAACGTTATACGTTATATCGTAATAGTATATAACGTTATACGTTATATCGTAATGCTAGATAACGTTGTACGTTATATCGTAATAGTATATAGCGTTACACGTTATATCGTAATAGTATATAACGTTATACGATGCATCGTAATAATATATAACGTTATACGTTATATCGTAATAGTATATGACGTTATACGTTATATCGTAATAGTATGTAACGTTATACATGATATCGTAATAGTATATAACGTTATACGTTATATCGTAATAGTATATAACGTTATACGTTATACGTAATGGTATATAACGTTATACGTTATATCGTAATAGTATATAACGTTATACGATGCATCGTAATAATATATAACGTTATACGTTATATCGTAATGGTATATAACGTTATCCGTTATATCGTAATAGTATATAACGTTATACGTTATATCGTAATAGTATATAACGTTACAGGTTATATCGTAACAGTATATAACGTTATACGTTATATCGTAATAGTATATAACGTTATACGTTATATCGTAATAGTATATAACGTTATACGTTATGTCGTAATAGTATATGACGTTATCCGTTATATCGTAAAAGTATATAACGTTGTACGATGTATCGTAATAATATATAACGTTATACGTTATATCGTAATAGTATATAACGTAATACGTTATAACATAATGCTACATAACGTAATAAGATATATCGTAATAGTATATAACGTTATACGTTATATCGTAATAGTATATAACGTTATACGTTATATCGTAATAGTATATAACGTTATACGTTATATCATAATATTATATAACGTTATAAGTTGTACCGCAATACTATATAACGTTCTACGTTATATCGTAATATTATATAACGTTATACGATGCATCGTAATAATATATAACGTTATACGATGTATCGTAATAGTATATAACGTTATACGTTATATCGTAGTGCTAGAAACGTTGTACGTTATATCGTAATAGTATATAACGTTATACGTTATATCGCAATAGTATATAACGTTATACGATATATCGTAATAGTATATAACGTTATACGTTATATCGTAGTGCTAGATAACGTTGTACGTTATATCGTAATAGTATATAACGTTATACGTTATATCGCAATAGTATATAACGTTATACGTTATATCGTAATAGTATATAACGTAATACGTTATAACATAATGCTACATAACGTAATAAGATAAATCGTAATAGTATATAACGTTATACGTTATATCGTAATAGTATATAACGTTATACGATGCATCGTAATAATATATAACGATATACGTTATATCGTAATGGTATATAACGTTATCCGTTATATCGTAATAGTATATAACGTTATACGTTATATCGTAATAGTATATAACGTAATACGTCATAACATAATGCTACATAAAGTAATAAGATATATCGTAATAGTATATAACGTTATACGTTATATCGTAATAGTATATGACGTTATCCGTTATATCGTAATAGTATATAACGTTATACGTTATATCGTATTAGTATATAACGTTATACGTTATATCGTAATAGTATATAACGTTATACGCTATATCGTAATGCTAGATAACGTTGTACGTTATATCGTAATAGTATATAACGTTATACGTTATATCGTAATAGTATATAACGTTATACGTTATATCGTAATAGTATATAACGTTATACGTTATATCGTAATAGTATATAACGTTATACGTTATATCGTAATGCTAGATAACGTTGTACGTTATATCGTAATAGTATATAACGTTATACGTTATATCGTAATAGTATATACCGTTATACGTTATATCGTAATAGTATATAACGTTATACTTTATATCGTAATACTATATAACGTTATACGTTATATCGTAATAGTATATAACGTTATACGTTATATCGTAATAGTATATAACGTAATACGTCATAACATAATGCTGCATAAAGTAATAAGGTGCATCGTAATAGTATATAACGTTATACGTTATATCGTAATACTATATAACGCTCTACGTTATATCGTAACACTATATAACGTTATAAGTTATATCGTAATAGTATATAACGTTATACGATGCATCGTAATAATGTATAACGTTACACGTTATATCGTAATAGTATATAACGTTATACGTTATATCGTAATGCTAGATAACGTTGTACGTTATATCGTAATAGTATATAACGTTATACGTTATATCGTAATAGTATATAACGTAATACGTTATAACATAATGCTACATAACGTAATAAGATATATCGTAATAGTATATAACGTTATACGTTATAGCGTAATAGTATATAACGTTATACGTTATATCGTAATAGTATATAACGTTATACGTTATGTCGTAATAGTATATGACGTTATCCGTTATATCGTAAAAGTATATAACGTTGTACGATGTATCGTAATAATATATAACGTTATACGTTATATCGTAATAGTATATAACGTAATACGTTATAACATAATGCTACATAACGTAATAAGATATATCGTAATAGTATATAACGTTATACGTTATATCGTAATAGTATATAACGTTATACGTTATATCGTAATAGTATATAACGTTATACGTTATATCATAATATTATATAACGTTATAAGTTGTACCGCAATACTATATAACGTTCTACGTTATATCGTAATATTATATAACGTTATACGATGCATCGTAATAATATATAACGTTATACGATGTATCGTAATAGTATATAACGTTATACGTTATATCGTAGTGCTAGAAACGTTGTACGTTATATCGTAATAGTATATAACGTTATACGTTATATCGCAATAGTATATAACGTTATACGATATATCGTAATAGTATATAACGTTATACGTTATATCGTAGTGCTAGATAACGTTGTACGTTATATCGTAATAGTATATAACGTTATACGTTATATCGCAATAGTATATAACGTTATACGTTATATCGTAATAGTATATAACGTAATACGTTATAACATAATGCTACATAACGTAATAAGATAAATCGTAATAGTATATAACGTTATACGTTATATCGTAATAGTATATAACGTTATACGATGCATCGTAATAATATATAACGATATACGTTATATCGTAATGGTATATAACGTTATCCGTTATATCGTAATAGTATATAACGTTATACGTTATATCGTAATAGTATATAACGTAATACGTCATAACATAATGCTACATAAAGTAATAAGATATATCGTAATAGTATATAACGTTATACGTTATATCGTAATAGTATATGACGTTATCCGTTATATCGTAATAGTATATAACGTTATACGTTATATCGTATTAGTATATAACGTTATACGTTATATCGTAATAGTATATAACGTTATACGCTATATCGTAATGCTAGATAACGTTGTACGTTATATCGTAATAGTATATAACGTTATACGTTATATCGTAATAGTATATAACGTTATACGTTATATCGTAATAGTATATAACGTTATACGTTATATCGTAATAGTATATAACGTTATACGTTATATCGTAATGCTAGATAACGTTGTACGTTATATCGTAATAGTATATAACGTTATACGTTATATCGTAATAGTATATACCGTTATACGTTATATCGTAATAGTATATAACGTTATACTTTATATCGTAATACTATATAACGTTATACGTTATATCGTAATAGTATATAACGTTATACGTTATATCGTAATAGTATATAACGTAATACGTCATAACATAATGCTGCATAAAGTAATAAGGTGCATCGTAATAGTATATAACGTTATACGTTATATCGTAATACTATATAACGCTCTACGTTATATCGTAACACTATATAACGTTATAAGTTATATCGTAATAGTATATAACGTTATACGATGCATCGTAATAATGTATAACGTTACACGTTATATCGTAATAGTATATAACGTTATACGTTATATCGTAATGCTAGATAACGTTGTACGTTATATCGTAATAGTATATAACGTTATACGTTATATCGTAATAGTATATAACGTTATACGTTATATCGTAATGCTAGATAACGTTGTACGTTATATCGTAATAGTATATAACGTTATACGTTATATCGTAATAGTATATAACGTTATACGTTATATCGTAATATTATATAACGTTATACGATGCATCGTAATAATATATAACGTTATACGTTATATCGTAATAGTATATAACGTTATACGTTATATCGTAATAGTATATAAAGTTATACGATGCATCGTAATAATATATAACGTTATACGTTATAACGTAATAGTATATAACGTAACACGTTATAACATAATGCTACATCACGTGATAAGATATATCGTTATAGTATATAACGTTATACGTTGCATCGTAATAATATATAACGTTATACCTTATATCGTAATACTATATAAGGTTATAGTTATATCGTAATGGTATATAACGTTATACGTTATATCGTAACTCTATATAACGTTATACGTTATATCGTAATAGTATATAAAGTTATAGGATGCATCGTAATAATATATAACGTTATACGTTATAACGTAATAGTATATAACGTAACACGTTATAACATAATGCTACATCACGTGATAAGATATATCGTTATAGTATATAACGTTATACGTTGCATCGTAATAATATATAACGTTATACCTTATATCGTAATACTATATAAGGTTATAGTTATATCGTAATATTATATAACGTTATACGATGCATCGTAATAATATATAACGTTATACGTTATATCGTAATAGTATATAACGTTATACGATGCATCGCAATAATATATAACGTTATACGTTATATCGTAATATTATATAACGTTATACGATGCATCGTAATAATATATAACGTTACACGTTATATCTTAATAGTATATAACGTTATACGTTATAGCGTAATAGTATATTAAAGTTATAATTTATATCGTAATAGTACGTAACGTTATACATTATATCGTAATAGTATATAACGTTATACGTTATATCGTAATGCTAGATAACGTTGTACGTTATATCGTAATAGTATATAACGTTATACGTTATATCGTAGTTGTATATAACGTTATACGTTATATCGTAATAGTATATAACGTAATACGTTATAACATAATGCTACATAACGTTATAAGATATATCGTAATAGTATATAACGTTATACGTTATATCGTAATAGTATTTAACGTTATACGTTGCATCGTAATAATATATAACGTTATACGTTATATCGTAATACTATATAAGGTTATAGTTATATCGTAATATTATATAACGTTATACGATGCATCGTAATAATATATAACGTTATACGTTATATCGTAATAGTATATAACGTTATACGATGCATCGCAATAATATATAACGTTATACGTTATATCGTAATAGTATATGACGTTATACGTTATATCGTAATAGTATATAACGTAATACGTCATAACATAATGCTACATAAAGTAATAAGATATATCGTAATAGTATGTAACGTTATATGTTATATCGTAATAGTATATAACGTTATACGTTATATCGTAATAGTATATAACGTTATACGTTATATCGTAATAGTATATAACGTTATACGTTATATCGTAATGCTAGATAACGTTGTACGTTATATCGTAATAGTATATAACGTTACACGTTATATCGTAATAGTATATAACGTTATACGATGCATCGTAATAATGTATAACGTTACACGTTATATCGTAATAGTATATAACGTTATACGTTATATCGTAATGCTAGATAACGTTGTACGTTATATCGTAATAGTATATAACGTTATACGTTATATCGTAATGCTAGATAACGTTGTACGTTATATCGTAATAGTATATAACGTCATACGTTATATCGTAATAGTATATAACGTTATACGATGCATCGCAATAATATATAACGTTATACGTTATATCGTAATATTATATAACGTTATACGATGCATCGTAATAATATATAACGTTATACGTTATATCGTAATAGTATATAACGTTATACGATGCATCGCAATAATATACAACGTTATACGTTATATCGTAATAGTATATGACGTTATACGTTATATCGTAATAGTATATAACGTAATACGTCATAACATAATGCTACATAAAGTAATAAGATATATCGTAATAGTATGTAACGTTATATGTTATATCGTAATAGTATATAACGTTATACGTTATATCGTAATAGTATATAACGTTATACGTTATATCGTAATAGTATATAACGTTATACGTTATATCGTAATGCTAGATAACGTTGTACGTTATATCGTAATAGTATATAACGTTACACGTTATATCGTAATAGTATATAACGTTATACGTTATATCGTAATAGTATATAACGTTACACGTTATATCGTAATAGTATATAACGTTATACGTTATATCGTAATGCTAGATAACGTTGTACGTTATATCGTAATAGTATATAACGTTATACGTTATATCGTAATAGTATATAACGTTATACGTTATATCGTAATAGTATGTAACGTTATACGTTATATCGTAATACTATATAACGCTCTACGTTATATCGTAATGGTATATAACGTTATACGTTATATCGTAACACTATATAACGTTATAAGTTATATCGTAATAGTATATAACGTTATACGATGCATCGTAATAATGTATAACGTTACACGTTATATCGTAATAGTATATAACGTTATACGATGCATCGTAATAATATATAACGTTATACGTTATATCGTAATGGTATATAACGTTATCCGTTATATCGTCATAGTATGTAACGTTATACGTTATATCGTAATATTATATAACGTTATTCGATGCATCGTAATACTATATAACGTTATACGTTATATCGTAATAGTATATGACGTTATACGTTATATCGTAATAGTATGTAACGTTATACATTATATCGTAATAGTATATAACGTTATACGTTATATCGTAATGCTAGATAACGTTGTACGTTATATCGTAATAGTATATAACGTTATACGTTATATCGTAATAGTATATAAAGTAATACGTTATAACATAATGCTATATAACGTTATAAGATATATCGTAATAGTATATAACGTTATACGTTATATCGTAATAGTATTTAACGTTATACGTTGCATCGTAATAATATATAACGTTATACGTTATATCGTAATGGTATATAACGTTATCCGTTATATCGTAATAGTATATAACGTTATACGTTATATCGTAATAGTATATAACGTAATACGTCATAACATAATGCTACATAAAGTAATAAGATATATCGTAATAGTATGTAACGTTATATGTTATATCGTAATAGTATATAACGTTATACGTTATATCGTAATAGTATATAACGTTATACGTTATATCGTAATAGTATATAACGTTATACGTTATATCGTAATGCTAGATAACGTTGTACGTTATATCGTAATAGTATATAGCGTTACACGTTATATCGTAATAGTATATAACGTTATACGATGCATCGTAATAATATATAACGTTATACGTTATATCGTAATAGTATATGACGTTATACGTTATATCGTAATAGTATGTAACGTTATACATGATATCGTAATAGTATATAACGTAACACGTTATAACATAATGCTACATCACGTGATAAGATATATCGTTATAGTATATAACGTTATACGTTGCATCGTAATAATATATAACGTTATACGTTATATCGTAATACTATATAAGGTTATAGTTATATCGTAATATTATATAACGTTATACGATGCATCGTAATAATATATAACGTTATACGTTATATCGTAATAGTATATAACGTTATACGATGCATCGCAATAATATATAACGTTATACGTTATATCGTAATATTATATAACGTTATACGATGCATCGTAATAATATATAACGTTACACGTTATATCGTAATAGTATATAACGTTATACGTTATAGCGTAATAGTATATTAAAGTTATAAGTTATATCGTAATAGTACGTAACGTTATACATTATATCGTAATAGTATATAACGTTATACGTTATATCGAAATGCTAGATAACGTTGTACGTTATATCGTAATAGTATATAACGTTATACGTTATATCGTAGTTGTATATAACGTTATACGTTATATCGTAATAGTATATAAAGTTATACGATGCATCGTAATAATATATAACGTTATACGTTATATCGTAATAGTATATGACGTTATACGTTATATCGTAATAGTATGTAACGTTATACATTATATCGTAATAGTATGTAGCGTTATACGTTATATCGTAATGCTAGATAACGTTGTACGTTATATCGTAATAGTATATAACGTTATACGTTATATCGTAATAGTATATAACGTTATACGTTATATCGTAATGCTAGATAACGTTGTACGTTATACCGTAATAGTATATAACGTTATACGATGCATCGTAATAGTATATAACGTTACACGTTATATCGTAATAGTATATAACGTTATACGTTATATCGTAATATTATATAACGTTATACGATGCATCGTAATAATATATAACGTTATACGTTATATCGTAATAGTATATAACGTAATACGTCATAACATAATGCTACATATCGTAATATGATTTATCGTAATAGTATATAACGTTATACGTTATATCGTAATAGTATATAACGTTATACGTTATATAGTAATATTATATAACGTTATGCGTTATATAGTAATAGTACATAACGTTATACGTTAATACGTAATAGTATATATCGTTATACGTTATATAGTAATAGTATATAACGTTATGCGTTATATAGTAATAGTATATAACGTTATACGTTATATAGTATAAGTATATAACGTTATACGTTATATAGTAATAGTATATAACGTTATACGTTATATAGTAATATTATATAACGTTATGCGTTATAAAGTAATAGTATATAACGTTACACGTTATATAGTAATAGTATATAACGTTATACGTTATATAGTAATAGTATATAACGTTATACGCTATTACGTAATAGTATATAACGTTATACGTTAATACGTAATAGTGTATATCGTTATACGTTATATAGTAATAGTATATAACGTTATACGTTATATAGTAATAGTATATAACGTTATACGTTATATAGTAATAGTATATAACGTTATACGTTATATAGTAATAGTATATAACGTTATACGTTATATAGTAATAGTATATAACGTTATACGTTATATAGTAATAGTATATAACGTTATACGTTAGTACGTAATAATATACAACGTTATACGTGATATGGTAATACTATATAACGTTATACGCTATTACGTAATAGTATATAACGTTATACGTTAATACGTAATAGTGTATATCGTTATACGTTATATAGTAATAGTATATAACGTTATACGTTATATAGTAATAGTATATAACGTTATACGTTATATAGTAATAGTATATAACGTTATACGTTATATAGTAATAGTATATAACGTTATACGTTAGTACGTAATAATATACAACTTTATACGTGATATGGCAATACTATATAACGTTATACGTTATATAGTAATATTATATAACGTTATGCGTTATATAGTAATAGTATATAACGTTATACGTTATATAGTAATAGTATATAACGTTATGCGTTATATAGTAATAGTATATAACGTTATACGATAGTACGGAATAGTATATATCGTTATACGTTATATAGTAATAGTATATAACGTTATGCGTTATATAGTAATAGTATATAACGTTATACGTTATATAGTATAAGTATATAACGTTATACGTTATATAGTAATAGTATATAACGTTATACGTTATATAGTAATATTATATAACGTTATGCGTTATAAAGTAATAGTATATAACGTTACACGTTATATAGTAATAGTATATAACGTTATACGTTATATAGTAATAGTATATAACGTTATACGTTATATAGTAATAGTATATAACGTTATACGTTAGTACGTAATAATATACAACGTTATACGTGATATGGTAATACTATATAACGTTATACGCTATTACGTAATAGTATATAACGTTATACGTTAATACGTAATAGTGTATATCGTTATTCGTTATATAGTAATAGTATATAACGTTATACGTTATATAGTAATAGTATATAACGTTATACGTTATATAGTAATAGTATATAACGTTATACGTTATATAGTAATAGTATATAACGTTATACGTTAGTACGTAATAATATACAACTTTATACGTGATATGGCAATACTATATAACGTTATACGTTATTACGTAATAGTATATAACGTTATACGTTATATAGTAATATTATATAACGTTATGCGTTATATAGTAATAGTATATAACGTTATACGTTATATAGTAATAGTATATAACGTTATGCGTTATATAGTAATAGTATATAACGTTATACGATAGTACGGAATAGTATATATCGTTATACGTTATATAGTAATAGTATATAACGTTATGCGTTATATAGTAATAGTATATAACGTTATACGTTATATAGTATAAGTATATAACGTTATACGTTATATAGTAATAGTATATAACGTTATACGTTATATAGTAATATTATATAACGTTATGCGTTATAAAGTAATAGTATATAACGTTACACGTTATATAGTAATAGTATATAACGTTATACGTTATATAGTAATAGTATATAACGTTATACGTTATATAGTAATAGTATATAACGTTATACGTTAGTACGTAATAATATACAACGTTATACGTGATATGGTAATACTATATAACGTTATACGCTATTACGTAATAGTATATAACGTTATACGTTAATACGTAATAGTGTATATCGTTATACGTTATATAGTAATAGTATATAACGTTATACGTTATATAGTAATAGTATATAACGTTATACGTTATATAGTAATAGTATATAACGTTATACGTTATATAGTAATAGTATATAACGTTATACGTTATATAGTAATAGTATATAACGTTATACGTTAGTACGTAATAATATACAACTTTATACGTGATATGGCAATACTATATAACGTTATACGTTATTACGTAATAGTATATAACGTTATACGTTATATAGTAATATTATATAACGTTATGCGTTATATAGTAATAGTATATAACGTTATACGTTATATAGTAATAGTATATAACGTTATGCGTTATATAGTAATAGTATATAACGTTATACGATAGTACGGAATAGTATATATCGTTATACGTTATATAGTAATAGTATATAACGTTATACGTTATATAGTAATATTATATAACGTTATGCGTTATATAGTAATAGTATACAACGTTATACGTTATATAGTAATAGTATGTAACGTTATACGTTAGTACGTAATAATATACAACGTTATACGTGATATGGCAATACTATATAACGTTATACGTTATTACGTAATAGTATATAACGTTATACGTTATTACGTAATAGTATACAACGTTATACGTGATTTGGTAATACTATATAACGTTATACGTTAGTACGTAATAATATACAACGTTATACGTGATATGGTAATACTATATAACGTTATACGCTATTACGTAATAGTATATAACGTTATACGTTAATACGTAATAGTGTATATCGTTATACGTTATGTAGTAATAGTATATAACGTTATACGTTATATAGTAATAGTATATAACGTTATACGTTATATAGTAATAGTATATAACGTTATACGTTATATAGTAATAGTATATAACGTTATACGTTATATAGTAATAGTATATAACGTTATACGTTATATAGTAATAGTATATAATGTTATACGTTATATAGTAATAGTATATAACGTTATGCGTTATATAGTAATAGTATATAACGTTATACGATAGTACGGAATAGTATATATCGTTATACGTTATATAGTAATAGTATATAACGTTATACGTTATATCGTAATACTATATAACGTTCTACGTTATATCGTAATGGTATATAACGTTATACG
The DNA here is from genome assembly GCF_910591885.1 of Bombus terrestris. Lineage (NCBI taxonomy): Eukaryota > Metazoa > Arthropoda > Insecta > Hymenoptera > Apidae > Bombus > Bombus terrestris. Next base: position 11,639,284 of record NC_063278.1, read on the forward strand.
TTATATCGTAACTCTATATAACGTTATACGTTATATCGTAATAGTATATAAAGTTATACGATGCATCGTAATAATATATAACGTTATACGTTATAACGTAATAGTATATAACGTAACACGTTATAACATAATGCTACATCACGTGATAAGATATATCGTTATAGTATATAACGTTATACGTTGCATCGTAATAATATATAACGTTATACTTTATATCGTAATACTATATAAGGTTATAGTTATATCGTAATATTATATAACGTTATACGATGCATCGTAATAATATATAACGTTATACGTTATATCGTAATAGTATATAACGTTATACGATGCATCGCAATAATATATAACGTTATACGTTATATCGTAATATTATATAACGTTATACGATGCATCGTAATAATATATAACGTTACACGTTATATCGTAATAGTATATAACGTTATACGTTATAGCGTAATAGTATATTAAAGTTATAATTTATATCGTAATAGTACGTAACGTTATACATTATATCGTAATAGTATATAACGTTATACGTTATATCGTAATGCTAGATAACGTTGTACGTTATATCGTAATAGTATATAACGTTATACGTTATATCGTAATGCTAGATAACGTTGTACGTTATATCGTAATAGTATATAACGTTATACGATGCATCGTAATAATATATAACGTTACACGTTATATCGTAATAGTATATAACGTTATACGTTATATCGTAATATTATATAACGTTATACGATGCATCGTAATAATATATAACGTTATACGTTATATCGTAATAGTATATAACGTAATACGTCATAACATAATACTACATATCGTAATATGATTTATCGTAATAGTATATAACGTTATACGTTATATCGTAATAGTATATAACGTTATACGATGCATCGCAATAATATATAACGTTATACGTTATATCGTAATGCTAGATAACGTTGTACGTTATATCGTAATAGTATATAACGTTATACGTTATATCGTAATAGTATATAACGTTATACGTTATATCGTAATATTATATAACGTTATACGATGCATCGTAATAATATATAACGTTATACGTTATATCGTAATAGTATATAACGTTATACGATGCATCGCAATAATATATAACGTTATACGTTATATCGCAATAGTATATAACGTTATACGTTATATCGTAATGCTAGATAACGTTGTACGTTATATCGTAATAGTATATAACGTTATACGTTATATCGTAATGCTAGATAACGTTATACGTTATATCGTAATATTATATAACGTTATACGATGCATCGTAATAATATATAACGTTACACGTTATATCGTAATAGTATATAACGTTATACGTTATATCGTAATATTATATAACGTTATACGATGCATCGTAATAATATATAACGTTATACGTTATATCGTAATAGTATATAACGTAATACGTCATAACATAATGCTACATAACGTAATATGATTTATCGTAATAGTATATGACGTTATACGTTATATCGTAATAGTATATAACGTTATACGATGCATCGCAGTAATATATAACGTTATACGTTATATCGTAATAGTATATAACGTTATACGTTATACGTAATGGTATATAACGTTATACGTTATACGTAATGGTATATAACGTTATACGTTATATCGTAATAGTATATAACGTTATACGTTATATCGTAATATTATATAACGTTATACGATGCATCGTAATAATATATAACGTTATACGTTATATCGTAATAGTATATAACGTAATACGTCATAACATAATGCTACATAAAGGAATAAGATAAATCGTAATAGTATATAACGTTATACGTTATATCGTAATAGTATATAACGTAATACGTCATAACATAATGCTACATAACGTAATATGATTTATCGTAACAGTATATGACGTTATACGTTATATCGTAATAGTATATAACGTAATACGTCATAACATAATGCTACATAACGTAATATGATTTATCGTAATAGTATATGACGTTATACGTTATATCGTAATAGTATATAACGTTATATGATGCATCGCAATAATATATAACGTTATACGTTATATCGTAATAGTATATAACGTAATACGTTATATCGTAATATTATATAACGTTATACGATGCATCGTAATAATATATAACGTTATACGTTATATCGTAATAGTATATAACGTTATACGATGCATCGCAATAATATATAACGTTATACGTTATATCGTAATGCTAGATAACGTTGTACGTTATATCGTAATAGTATATAACGTTATACGTTATATCGTAATGCTAGATAACGTTGTACGTTATATCGTAATAGTATATAGCGTTATACGTTATATCGTAATGCTAGATAACGTTGTACGTTATATCGTAATAGTATATAACGTCATACGTTATATCGTAATAGTATATAACGTTATACGATGCATCGCAATAATATATAACGTTATACGTTATATCGTAATATTATATAACGTTATACGATGCATCGTAATAATATATAACGTTATACGTTATATCGTAATAGTATATAACGTTATACGATGCATCGCAATAATATACAACGTTATACGTTATATCGTAATAGTATATGACGTTATACGTTATATCGTAATAGTATATAACGTAATACGTCATAACATAATGCTACATAAAGTAATAAGATATATCGTAATAGTATGTAACGTTATATGTTATATCGTAATAGTATATAACGTTATACGTTATATCGTAATAGTATATAACGTTATACGTTATATCGTAATAGTATATAACGTTATACGTTATATCGTAATGCTAGATAACGTTGTACGTTATATCGTAATAGTATATAACGTTACACGTTATATCGTAATAGTATATAACGTTATACGATGCATCGTAATAATGTATAACGTTACACGTTATATCGTAATAGTATATAACGTTATACGTTATATCGTAATGCTAGATAACGTTGTACGTTATATCGTAATAGTATATAACGTTATACGTTATATCGTAATAGTATATAACGTTATACGTTATATCGTAATAGTATATAACGTTACACGTTATATCGTAATAGTATATAACGTTATACGTTATATCGTAATGCTAGATAACGTTGTACGTTATATCGTAATAGTATATAACGTTATACGTTATATCGTAATAGTATATAACGTTATACGTTATATCGTAATAGTATATAACGTTATACGTTATATCGTAATACTATATAACGCTCTACGTTATATCGTAATGGTATATAACGTTATACGTTATATCGTAACACTATATAACGTTATAAGTTATATCGTAATAGTATATAACGTTATACGATGCATCGTAATAATGTATAACGAAACACGTTATATCGTAATAGTATATAACGTTATACGATGCATCGTAATAATATATAACGTTATACGTTATATCGTAATGGTATATAACGTTATCCGTTATATCGTCATAGTATGTAACGTTATACGTTATATCGTAATATTATATAACGTTATTCGATGCATCGTAATACTATATAACGTTATACGTTATATCGTAATAGTATATGACGTTATACGTTATATCGTAATAGTATGTAACGTTATACATTATATCGTAATAGTATATAACGTTATACGTTATATCGTAATGCTAGATAACGTTGTACGTTATATCGTAATAGTATATAACGTTCTACGTTATATCGTAATAGTATATAACGTAATACGTTATAACATAATGCTACATAACGTTATAAGATATATCGTAATAGTATATAACGTTATACGTTATATCGTAATAGTATTTAACGTTATACGTTGCATCGTAATAATATATAACGTTATACGTTATATCGTAATGGTATATAACGTTATCCGTTATATCGTAATAGTATATAACGTTATACGTTATATCGTAATAGTATATAACGTAATACGTCATAACATAATGCTACATAAAGTAATAAGATATATCGTAATAGTATGTAACGTTATATGTTATATCGTAATAGTATATAACGTTATACGTTATATCGTAATAGTATATAACGTTATACGTTATATCGTAATAGTATATAACGTTATACGTTATATCGTAATGCTAGATAACGTTGTACGTTATATCGTAATAGTATATAGCGTTACACGTTATATCGTAATAGTATATAACGTTATACGATGCATCGTAATAATATATAACGTTATACGTTATATCGTAATAGTATATGACGTTATACGTTATATCGTAATAGTATGTAACGTTATACATGATATCGTAATAGTATATAACGTTATACGTTATATCGTAATAGTATATAACGTTATACGTTATACGTAATGGTATATAACGTTATACGTTATATCGTAATAGTATATAACGTTATACGATGCATCGTAATAATATATAACGTTATACGTTATATCGTAATGGTATATAACGTTATCCGTTATATCGTAATAGTATATAACGTTATACGTTATATCGTAATAGTATATAACGTTACAGGTTATATCGTAACAGTATATAACGTTATACGTTATATCGTAATAGTATATAACGTTATACGTTATATCGTAATAGTATATAACGTTATACGTTATGTCGTAATAGTATATGACGTTATCCGTTATATCGTAAAAGTATATAACGTTGTACGATGCATCGTAATAATATATAACGTTATACGTTATATCGTAATAGTATATAACGTAATACGTTATAACATAATGCTACATAACGTAATAAGATATATCGTAATAGTATATAACGTTATACGTTATATCGTAATAGTATATAACGTTATACGTTATATCGTAATAGTATATAACGTTATACGTTATATCATAATATTATATAACGTTATAAGTTGTACCGCAATACTATATAACGTTCTACGTTATATCGTAATATTATATAACGTTATACGATGCATCGTAATAATATATAACGTTATACGATGTATCGTAATAGTATATAACGTTATACGTTATATCGTAGTGCTAGAAACGTTGTACGTTATATCGTAATAGTATATAACGTTATACGTTATATCGTAATAGTATATAACGTTATACGATATATCGTAATAGTATATAACGTTATACGTTATATCGTAGTGCTAGATAACGTTGTACGTTATATCGTAATAGTATATAACGTTATACGTTATATCGCAATAGTATATAACGTTATACGTTATATCGTAATAGTATATAACGTAATACGTTATAACATAATGCTACATAACGTAATAAGATAAATCGTAATAGTATATAACGTTATACGTTATATCGTAATAGTATATAACGTTATACGATGCATCGTAATAATATATAACGTTATACGTTATATCGTAATGGTATATAACGTTATCCGTTATATCGTAATAGTATATAACGTTATACGTTATATCGTAATAGTATATAACGTAATACGTCATAACATAATGCTACATAAAGTAATAAGATATATCGTAATAGTATATAACGTTATACGTTATATCGTAATAGTATATGACGTTATCCGTTATATCGTAATAGTATATAACGTTATACGATGCATCGTAATAATATATAACGTTATACGTTATATCGTAATAGTATATAACGTAATACGTTATAACATAATGCTACATAACGTAATAGGATATATCGTAATAGTATATAACGTAATACGTCATAACATAATGCTACATAAAGTAATAAGATACATCGTAATAGTATATAACGTTTTACGTTATATCGTAAAACTATATAACGTTATAAGTTATATCGTAATAGTATATAACGTTATACGATGCATCGCAATAATGTATAACGTTACACGTTATATCGTAATAGTATATAACGTTATACGATGCATCGCAATAATGTATAACGTTACACGTTATATCGTAATAGTATATAACGTTATACGTTATATCGTAGTGCTAGATAACGTTGTACGTTATATCGTAATAGTAGATAACGTTATACGTTATATCGTAATAGTATATAACGTTATGCGTTATATCGTAATAGTATATAACGTTATACGCTATATCGTAATGCTAGATAACGTTGTACGTTATATCGTAATAGTATATAACGTTATACGTTATATCGTAATAGTATATAACGTTATACGTTATATCGTAATAGTATATAACGTTATACGTTATATCGTAATAGTATATAACGTTATACGTTATATCGTAATGCTAGATAACGTTGTACGTTATATCGTAATAGTATATAACGTTATACGTTATATCGTAATAGTATATACCGTTATACGTTATATCGTAATAGTATATAACGTTATACTTTATATCGTAATACTATATAACGTTATACGTTATATCGTAATAGTATATAACGTTATACGTTATATCGTAATAGTATATAACGTAATACGTCATAACATAATGCTGCATAAAGTAATAAGGTACATCGTCATAGTATATAACGTTATACGTTATATCGTAATACTATATAACGCTCTACGTTATATCGTAACACTATATAACGTTATAAGTTATATCGTAATAGTATATAACGTTATACGATGCATCGTAATAATGTATAACGTTACACGTTATATCGTAATAGTATATAACGTTATACGTTATATCGTAATGCTAGATAACGTTGTACGTTATATCGTAATAGTATATAACGTTATACGTTATATCGTAATAGTATATAACGTTATACGTTATATCGTAATGCTAGATAACGTTGTACGTTATATCGTAATAGTATATAACGTTATACGTTATATCGTAATAGTATATAACGTTATACGTTATATCGTAATATTATATAACGTTATACGATGCATCGTAATAATATATAACGTTATACGTTATATCGTAATAGTATATAACGTTATACGATGCATCGCAATAATATATAACGTTATACGTTATATCGTAATATTATATAACGTTATACGATGCATCGTAATAATATATAACGTTACACGTTATATCGTAATAGTATATAACGTTATACGTTATATCGTAATGCTAGATAACGTTGTACGTTATATCGTAATTGTATATAACGTTATACGTTATATCGTAATAGCATATAACGTTATACGTTATATCGTAATAGTATATAACGTTATACGTTATATCGTAATACTATATAACGTTCTACGTTATATCGTAATGGTATATAACGTTATACGTTATATCGTAACTCTATATAACGTTATACGTTATATCGTAATAGTATATAAAGTTATACGATGCATCGTAATAATATATAACGTTATACGTTATAACGTAATAGTATATAACGTAACACGTTATAACATAATGCTACATCACGTGATAAGATATATCGTTATAGTATATAACGTTATACGTTGCATCGTAATAATATATAACGTTATACGTTATATCGTAATACTATATAAGGTTATAGTTATATCGTAATATTATATAACGTTATACGATGCATCGTAATAATATATAACGTTATACGTTATATCGTAATAGTATATAACGTTATACGATGCATCGCAATAATATATAACGTTATACGTTATATCGTAATATTATATAACGTTATACGATGCATCGTAATAATATATAACGTTACACGTTATATCGTAATTGTATATAACGTTATACGTTATATCGTAATAGTATATAACGTTATACGTTATATCGTAATAGTATATAACGTTATACGTTATATCGTAATACTATATAACGTTCTACGTTATATCGTAATGGTATATAACGTTATACGTTATATCGTAACTGTATATAACGTTATACGTTATATCGTAATAGTATATAAAGTTATACGATGCATCGTAATAATATATAACGTTATACGTTATAACGTAATAGTATATAACGTAACACGTTATAACATAATGCTACATCACGTGATAAGATATATCGTTATATTATATAACGTTATACGTTGCGTCGTAATAATATATAACGTTATACGTTATATCGTAATACTATATAAGGTTATAGTTATATCGTAATATTATATAACGTTATACGATGCATCGTAATAATATATAACGTTATACGTTATATCGTAATAGTATATAACGTTATACGATGCATCGCAATAATATATAACGTTATACGTTATATCGTAATATTATATAACGTTATACGATGCATCGTAATAATATATAACATTACACGTTATATCGTAATAGTATATAACGTTATACGTTATAGCGTAATAGTATATTAAAGTTATAATTTATATCGTAATAGTACGTAACGTTATACATTATATCGTAATAGTATATAACGTTATACGTTATATCGTAATGCTAGATAACGTTGTACGTTATATCGTAATAGTATATAACGTTATACGTTATATCGTAATGCTAGATAACGTTGTACGTTATATCGTAATAGTATATAACGTTATACGTTATATCGTAGTTGTATATAACGTTATACGTTATATCGTAATAGTATATAAAGTTATACGATGCATCGTAATAATATATAACGTTATACGTTATATCGTAATAGTATATGACGTTATACGTTATATCGTAATAGTATGTAACGTTATACATTATATCGTAATAGTATGTAGCGTTATACGTTATATCGTAATGCTAGATAACGTTGTACGTTATATCGTAATAGTATATAACGTTATACGTTATATCGTAATAGTATATAACGTTATACGTTATATCGTAATGCTAGATAACGTTGTACGTTATACCGTAATAGTATATAACGTTATACGATGCATCGTAATAGTATATAACGTTACACGTTATATCGTAATAGTATATAACGTTATACGTTATATCGTAATATTATATAACGTTATACGATGCATCGTAATAATATATAACGTTATACGTTATATCGTAATAGTATATAACGTAATACGTCATAACATAATGCTACATATCGTAATATGATTTATCGTAATAGTATATAACGTTATACGTTATATCGTAATAGTATATAACGTTATACGTTATATCGTAATAGTATATAACGTTAGACGATGCATCGCAATAATATACAACGTTATACGTTATATCGTAATGCTAGATAACGTTGTACGTTATATCGTAATAGTATATAACGTTATACGTTATATCGTAATAGTATATAACGTTATACGTTATATCGTAATATTATATAACGTTATACGATGCATCGTAATAATATATAACGTTACACGTTATATCGTAGTAGTATATAACGTTATACGTTATATCGTAATGCTAGATAACGTTGTACGTTATATCGTAATAGTATATAACGTTATACGTTATATCGTAATAGTATATAACGTTATACGATGCATCGTAATAATATATAACGTTATACGTTATATCGTAATGGTATATAACGTTATCCGTTATATCGTAATAGTATATAACGTTATACGTTATATCGTAATAGTATATAACGTTACAGGTTATATCGTAACAGTATATAACGTTATACGTTATATCGTAATAGTATATAACGTTATACGTTATATCGTAATAGTATATAACGTTATACGTTATGTCGTAATAGTATATGACGTTATCCGTTATATCGTAAAAGTATATAACGTTGTACGATGCATCGTAATAATATATAACGTTATACGTTATATCGTAATAGTATATAACGTAATACGTTATAACATAATGCTACATAACGTAATAAGATATATCGTAATAGTATATAACGTTATACGTTATATCGTAATAGTATATAACGTTATACGTTATATCGTAATAGTATATAACGTTATACGTTATATCATAATATTATATAACGTTATAAGTTGTACCGCAATACTATATAACGTTCTACGTTATATCGTAATATTATATAACGTTATACGATGCATCGTAATAATATATAACGTTATACGATGTATCGTAATAGTATATAACGTTATACGTTATATCGTAGTGCTAGAAACGTTGTACGTTATATCGTAATAGTATATAACGTTATACGTTATATCGTAATAGTATATAACGTAATACGTTATAACATAATGCTACATAACGTAATAAGATAAATCGTAATAGTATATAACGTTATACGCTATATCGTAATAGTATATAACGTTATACGATGCATCGTAATAATATATAACGTTATACGTTATATCGTAATGGTATATAACGTTATCCGTTATATCGTAATAGTATATAACGTTATACGTTATATCGTAATAGTATATAACGTAATACGTCATAACATAATGCTACATAAAGTAATAAGATATATCGTAATAGTATAAAACGTTATACGTTATATCGTAATAGTATATGACGTTATCCGTTATATCGTAATAGTATATAACGTTATACGATGCATCGTAATAATATATAACGTTATACGTTATATCGTAATAGTATATAACGTAATACGTTATAACATAATGCTACATAACGTAATAGGATATATCGTAATAGTATATAACGTAATACGTCATAACATAATGCTACATAAAGTAATAAGATACATCGTAATAGTATATAACGTTTTACGTTATATCGTAAAACTATATAACGTTATAAGTTATATCGTAATAGTATATAACGTTATACGATGCATCGCAATAATGTATAACGTTACACGTTATATCGTAATAGTATATAACGTTATACGATGCATCGCAATAATGTATAACGTTACACGTTATATCGTAATAGTATATAACGTTATACGTTATATCGTAGTGCTAGATAACGTTGTACGTTATATCGTAATAGTAGATAACGTTATACGTTATATCGTAATAGTATATAACGTTATACGTTATATCGTAATAGTATATAACGTTATACGCTATATCGTAATGCTAGATAACGTTGTACGTTATATCGTAATAGTATATAACGTTATACGTTATATCGTAATAGTATATAACGTTATACGTTATATCGTAATAGTATATAACGTTATACGTTATATCGTAATAGTATATAACGTTATACGTTATATCGTAATGCTAGATAACGTTGTACGTTATATCGTAATAGTATATAACGTTATACGTTATATCGTAATAGTATATACCGTTATACGTTATATCGTAATAGTATATAACGTTATACTTTATATCGTAATACTATATAACGTTATACGTTATATCGTAATAGTATATAACGTAATACGTCATAACATAATGCTGCATAAAGTAATAAGGTACATCGTAATAGTATATAACGTTATACGTTATATCGTAATACTATATAACGCTCTACGTTATATCGTAACACTATATAACGTTATAAGTTATATCGTAATAGTATATAACGTTATACGATGCATCGTAATAATGTATAACGTTACACGTTATATCGTAATAGTATATAACGTTATACGTTATATCGTAATGCTAGATAACGTTGTACGTTATATCGTAATAGTATATAACGTTATACGTTATATCGTAATAGTATATAACGTTATACGTTATATCGTAATGCTAGATAACGTTGTACGTTATATCGTAATAGTATATAACGTTATACGTTATATCGTAATAGTATATAACGTTATACGTTATATCGTAATATTATATAACGTTATACGATGCATCGTAATAATATATAACGTTATACGTTATATCGTAATAGTATATAACGTTATACGATGCATCGCAATAATATATAACGTTATACGTTATATCGTAATATTATATAACGTTATACGATGCATCGTAATAATATATAACGTTACACGTTATATCGTAATAGTATATAACGTTATACGTTATATCGTAATGCTAGATAACGTTGTACGTTATATCGTAATTGTATATAACGTTATACGTTATATCGTAATAGTATATAACGTTATACGTTATATCGTAATAGTATATAACGTTATACGTTATATCGTAATACTATATAACGTTCTACGTTATATCGTAATGGTATATAACGTTATACGTTATATCGTAACTCTATATAACGTTATACGTTATATCGTAATAGTATATAAAGTTATACGATGCATCGTAATAATATATAACGTTATACGTTATAACGTAATAGTATATAACGTAACACGTTATAACATAATGCTACATCACGTGATAAGATATATCGTTATAGTATATAACGTTATACGTTGCATCGTAATAATATATAACGTTATACGTTATATCGTAATACTATATAAGGTTATAGTTATATCGTAATATTATATAACGTTATACGATGCATCGTAATAATATATAACGTTATACGTTATATCGTAATAGTATATAACGTTATACGATGCATCGCAATAATATATAACGTTATACGTTATATCGTAATATTATATAACGTTATACGATGCATCGTAATAATATATAACGTTACACGTTATATCGTAATTGTATATAACGTTATACGTTATATCGTAATAGTATATAACGTTATACGTTATATCGTAATAGTATATAACGTTATACGTTATATCGTAATACTATATAACGTTCTACGTTATATCGTAATGGTATATAACGTTATACGTTATATCGTAACTGTATATAACGTTATACGTTATATCGTAATAGTATATAAAGTTATACGATGCATCGTAATAATATATAACGTTATACGTTATAACGTAATAGTATATAACGTAACACGTTATAACATAATGCTACATCACGTGATAAGATATATCGTTATAGTATATAACGTTATACGTTGCGTCGTAATAATATATAACGTTATACGTTATATCGTAATACTATATAAGGTTATAGTTATATCGTAATATTATATAACGTTATACGATGCATCGTAATAATATATAACGTTATACGTTATATCGTAATAGTATATAACGTTATACGATGCATCGCAATAATATATAACGTTATACGTTATATCGTAATATTATATAACGTTATACGATGCATCGTAATAATATATAACGTTACACGTTATATCGTAATAGTATATAACGTTATACGTTATAGCGTAATAGTATATTAAAGTTATAATTTATATCGTAATAGTACGTAACGTTATACATTATATCGTAATAGTATATAACGTTATACGTTATATCGTAATGCTAGATAACGTTGTACGTTATATCGTAATAGTATATAACGTTATACGTTATATCGTAATGCTAGATAACGTTGTACGTTATATCGTAATAGTATATAACGTTATACGATGCATCGTAATAATATATAACGTTACACGTTATATCGTAATAGTATATAACGTTATACGTTATATCGTAATATTATATAACGTTATACGATGCATCGTAATAATATATAACGTTATACGTTATATCGTAATAGTATATAACGTAATACGTCATAACATAATACTACATATCGTAATATGATTTATCGTAATAGTATATAACGTTATACGTTATATCGTAATAGTATATAACGTTATACGATGCATCGCAATAATATATAACGTTATACGTTATATCGTAATGCTAGATAACGTTGTACGTTATATCGTAATAGTATATAACGTTATACGTTATATCGTAATAGTATATAACGTTATACGTTATATCGTAATATTATATAACGTTATACGATGCATCGTAATAATATATAACGTTATACGTTATATCGTAATAGTATATAACGTAATACGTCATAACATAATGCTACATATCGTAATATGATTTATCGTAATAGTATATAACGTTATACGTTATATCGTAATAGTATATAACGTTATACGTTATATCGTAATAGTATATAACGTTAGACGATGCATCGCAATAATATACAACGTTATAAGTTATATCGTAATGCTAGATAACGTTGTACGTTATATCGTAATAGTATATAACGTTATACGTTATATCGTAATAGTATATAACGTTATACGTTATATCGTAATATTATATAACGTTATACGATGCATCGTAATAATATATAACGTTACACGTTATATCGTAGTAGTATATAACGTTATACGTTATATCGTAATGCTAGATAACGTTGTACGTTATATCGTAATAGTATATAACGTTATACGTTATATCGTAATAGTATATAACGTTATACGTTATATCGTAATACTATATAACGTTCTACGTTATATCGTAATGGTATATAACGTTATACGTTATATCGTAACTCTATATAACGTTATACGTTATATCGTAATAGTATATAAAGTTATACGATGCATCGTAATAATATATAACGTTATACGTTATAACGTAATAGTATATAACGTAACACGTTATAACATAATGCTACATCACGTGATAAGATATATCGTTATAGTATATAACGTTATACGTTGCATCGTAATAATATATAACGTTATACGTTATATCGTAATACTATATAAGGTTATAGTTATATCGTAATATTATATAACGTTATACGATGCATCGTAATAATATATAACGTTATACGTTATATCGTAATAGTATATAACGTTATACGATGCATCGCAATAATATATAACGTTATACGATGCATCGTAATAATATATAACGTTACACGTTATATCGTAATAGTATATAACGTTATACGTTATAGCGTAATAGTATATTAAAGTTATAATTTATATCGTAATAGTACGTAACGTTATACATTATATCGTAATAGTATATAACGTTATACGTTATATCGTAATGCTAGATAACGTTGTACGTTATATCGTAATAGTATATAACGTTATACGTTATATCGTAATGCTAGATAACGTTGTACGTTATATCGTAATAGTATATAACGTTATACGATGCATCGTAATAATATATAACGTTACACGTTATATCGTAATAGTATATAACGTTATACGTTATATCGTAATATTATATAACGTTATACGATGCATCGTAATAATATATAACGTTATACGTTATATCGTAATAGTATATAACGTAATACGTCATAACATAATACTACATATCGTAATATGATTTATCGTAATAGTATATAACGTTATACGTTATATCGTAATAGTATATAACGTTATACGATGCATCGCAATAATGTATAACGTTATACGTTATATCGTAATGCTAGATAACGTTGTACGTTATATCGTAATAGTATATAACGTTATACGATATATCGTAATAGTATATAACGTTATACGTTATATCGTAATATTATATAACGTTATACGATGCATCGTAATAATATATAACGTTATACGTTATATCGTAATAGTATATAACGTTATACGTTATATCGTAATATTATATAACGTTATACGATGCATCGTAATAATATATAACGTTATACGTTATATCGTAATAGTATATAACGTAATACGTCATAACATAATGCTACATAACGTAATATGATTTATCGTAATAGTATATGACGTTATACGTTATATCGTAATAGTATATAACGTTATACGATGCATCGCAGTAATATATAACGTTATACGTTATATCGTAATAGTATATAACGTTATACGTTATACGTAATGGTATATAACGTTATACGTTATACGTAATGGTATATAACGTTATACGTTATATCGTAATAGTATATAACGTTATACGTTATATCGTAATATTATATAACGTTATACGATGCATCGTAATAATATATAACGTTATACGTTATATCGTAATAGTATATAACGTAATACGTCATAACATAATGCTACATAAAGGAATAAGATAAATCGTAATAGTATATAACGTTATACGTTATATCGTAATAGTATATAACGTAATACGTAATAACATAATGCTACATAACGTAATATGATTTATCGTAACAGTATATGACGTTATACGTTATATCGTAATAGTATATAACGTAATACGTCATAACATAATGCTACATAACGTAATATGATTTATCGTAATAGTATATGACGTTATACGTTATATCGTAATAGTATATAACGTTATATGATGCATCGCAATAATATATAACGTTATACGTTATATCGTAATAGTATATAACGTAATACGTTATATCGTAATATTATATAACGTTATACGATGCATCGTAATAATATATAACGTTATACGTTATATCGTAATAGTATATAACGTTATACGATGCATCGCAATAATATATAACGTTATACGTTATATCGTAATGCTAGATAACGTTATACGTTATATCGTAATATTATATAACGTTATACGATGCATCGTAATAATATATAACGTTACACGTTATATCGTAATAGTATATAACGTTATACGTTATATCGTAATATTATATAACGTTATACGATGCATCGTAATAATATATAACGTTATACGTTATATCGTAATAGTATATAACGTAATACGTCATAACATAATGCTACATAACGTAATATGATTTATCGTAATAGTATATGACGTTATACGTTATATCGTAATAGTATATAACGTTATACGATGCATCGCAGTAATATATAACGTTATACGTTATATCGTAATAGTATATAACGTTATACGTTATACGTAATGGTATATAACGTTATACGTTATACGTAATGGTATATAACGTTATACGTTATATCGTAATAGTATATAACGTTATACGTTATATCGTAATATTATATAACGTTATACGATGCATCGTAATAATATATAACGTTATACGTTATATCGTAATAGTATATAACGTAATACGTCATAACATAATGCTACATAAAGGAATAAGATAAATCGTAATAGTATATAACGTTATACGTTATATCGTAATAGTATATAACGTAATACGTCATAACATAATGCTACATAACGTAATATGATTTATCGTAACAGTATATGACGTTATACGTTATATCGTAATAGTATATAACGTAATACGTCATAACATAATGCTACATAACGTAATATGATTTATCGTAATAGTATATGACGTTATACGTTATATCGTAATAGTATATAACGTTATATGATGCATCGCAATAATATATAACGTTATACGTTATATCGTAATAGTATATAACGTAATACGTTATATCGTAATATTATATAACGTTATACGATGCATCGTAATAATATATAACGTTATACGTTATATCGTAATAGTATATAACGTTATACGATGCATCGCAATAATATATAACGTTATACGTTATATCGTAATGCTAGATAACGTTGTACGCTATATCGTAATAGTATATAACGTTATACGTTATATCGTAATAGTATATAACGTTATACGTTATATCGTAATATTATATAACGTTATACGATGCATCGCAATAATATATAACGTTATACGTTATATCGTAATAGTATATAACGTTATACGATGCATCGCAATAATATATAACGTTATACGTTATATCGTAATATTATATAACGTTATACGATGCATCGTAATAATATATAACGTTACACGTTATATCGTAATAGTATATAACGTTATACGTTATATCGTAATGCTAGATAACGTTGTACGTTATATCGTAATAGTATATAGCGTTATACGTTATATCGTAATGCTAGATAACGTTGTACGTTATATCGTAATAGTATATAACGTCATACGTTATATCGTAATAGTATATAACGTTATACGATGCATCGCAATAATATATAACGTTATACGTTATATCGTAATATTATATAACGTTATACGATGCATCGTAATAATATATAACGTTATACGTTATATCGTAATAGTATATAACGTTATACGATGCATCGCAATAATATACAACGTTATACGTTATATCGTAATAGTATATGACGTTATACGTTATATCGTAATAGTATATAACGTAATACGTCATAACATAATGCTACATAAAGTAATAAGATATATCGTAATAGTATGTAACGTTATATGTTATATCGTAATAGTATATAACGTTATACGTTATATCGTAATAGTATATAACGTTATACGTTATATCGTAATAGTATATAACGTTATACGTTATATCGTAATGCTAGATAACGTTGTACGTTATATCGTAATAGTATATAACGTTACACGTTATATCGTAATAGTATATAACGTTATACGATGCATCGTAATAATGTATAACGTTACACGTTATATCGTAATAGTATATAACGTTATACGTTATATCGTAATATTATATAACGTTATACGATGCATCGTAATAATATATAACGTTACACGTTATATCGTAATTGTATATAACGTTATACGTTATATCGTAATAGTATATAACGTTATACGTTATATCGTAATAGTATATAACGTTATACGTTATATCGTAATACTATATAACGTTCTACGTTATATCGTAATGGTATATAACGTTATACGTTATATCGTAACTGTATATAACGTTATACGTTATATCGTAATAGTATATAAAGTTATACGATGCATCGTAATAATATATAACGTTATACGTTATAACGTAATAGTATATAACGTAACACGTTATAACATAATGCTACATCACGTGATAAGATATATCGTTATAGCATATAACGTTATACGTTGCATCGTAATAATATATAACGTTATACGTTATATCGTAATACTATATAAGGTTATAGTTATATCGTAATATTATATAACGTTATACGATGCATCGTAATAATATATAACGTTATACGTTATATCGTAATAGTATATAACGTTATACGATGCATCGCAATAATATATAACGTTATACGTTATATCGTAATATTATATAACGTTATACGATGCATCGTAATAATATATAACGTTACACGTTATATCGTAATAGTATATAACGTTATACGTTATAGCGTAATAGTATATTAAAGTTATAAGTTATATCGTAATAGTACGTAACGTTATACATTATATCGTAATAGTATATAACGTTATACGTTATATCGAAATGCTAGATAACGTTGTACGTTATATCGTAATAGTATATAACGTTATACGTTATATCGTAGTTGTATATAACGTTATACGTTATATCTTAATAGTATATAAAGTTATACGATGCATCGTAATAATATATAAAGTTATACGTTATATCGTAATAGTATATGACGTTATACGTTATATCGTAATAGTATGTAACGTTATACATTATATCGTAATAGTATGTAGCGTTATACGTTATATCGTAATGCTAGATAACGTTGTACGTTATATCGTAATAGTATATAACGTTATACGTTATATCGTAATAGTATATAACGTTATACGTTATATCGTAATGCTAGATAACGTTGTACGTTATACCGTAATAGTATATAACGTTATACGACGCATCGTAATAGTATATAACGTTACACGTTATATCGTAATAGTATATAACGTTATACGTTATATCGTAATATTATATAACGTTATACGATGCATCGTAATAATATATAACGTTATACGTTATATCGTAATAGTATATAACGTAATACGTCATAACATAATGCTACATATCGTAATATGATTTATCGTAATAGTATATAACGTTATACGTTATATCGTAATAGTATATAACGTTATACGTTATATCGTAATAGTATATAACGTTAGACGATGCATCGCAATAATATACAACGTTATACGTTATATCGTAATGCTAGATAACGTTGTACGTTATATCGTAATAGTATATAACGTTATACGTTATATCGTAATAGTATATATGGTTATACGTTATATCGTAATATTATATAACGTTATACGATGCATCGTAATAATATATAACGTTACACGTTATATCGTAGTAGTATATAACGTTATACGTTATATCGTAATGCTAGATAACGTTGTACGTCATATCGTAATAGTATATAAAGTTATACGATGCATCGTAATAATATATAACGTTATACGTTATAACGTAATAGTATATAACGTTATACGATGCATCGTAATAATATATAACGTTACACGTTATATCGTAATAGTATATAACGTTATACGTTATATCGTAATATTATATAACGTTATACGATGCATCGTAATAATATATAACGTTATACGTTATATCGTAATAGTATATAACGTAATACGTCATAACATAATGCTACATATCGTAATATGATTTATCGTAATAGTATATAACGTTATACGTTATATCGTAATAGTATATAACGTTATACGTTATATCGTAATAGTATATAACGTTAGACGATGCATCGCAATAATATACAACGTTATACGTTATATCGTAATGCTAGATAACGTTGTACGTTATATCGTAATAGTATATAACGTTATACGTTATATCGTAATAGTATATATGGTTATACGTTATATCGTAATATTATATAACGTTATACGATGCATCGTAATAATATATAACGTTACACGTTATATCGTAATAGTATATAACGTTATACGCTATATCGTAATGCTAGATAACGTTGTACGTTATATCGTAATAGTATATAACGTTATACGTTATATCGTAATAGTATATAACGTTATACGTTATATCGTAATAGTATATAACGTTATACGTTATATCGTAATAGTATATAACGTTATACGTTATATCGTAATGCTAGATAACGTTGTACGTTATATCGTAATAGTATATAACGTTATACGTTATATCGTAATAGTATATACCGTTATACGTTATATCGTAATAGTATATAACGTTATACTTTATATCGTAATACTATATAACGTTATACGTTATATCGTAATAGTATATAACGTTATACGTTATATCGTAATAGTATATAACGTAATACGTCATAACATAATGCTGCATAAAGTAATAAGGTACATCGTAATAGTATATAACGTTATACGTTATATCGTAATACTATATAACGCTCTACGTTATATCGTAACACTATATAACGTTATAAGTTATATCGTAATAGTATATAACGTTATACGATGCATCGTAATAATGTATAACGTTACACGTTATATCGTAATAGTATATAACGTTATACGTTATATCGTAATGCTAGATAACGTTGTACGTTATATCGTAATAGTATATAACGTTATACGTTATATCGTAATAGTATATAACGTTATACGTTATATCGTAATGCTAGATAACGTTGTACGTTATATCGTAATAGTATATAACGTTATACGTTATATCGTAATAGTATATAACGTTATACGTTATATCGTAATATTATATAACGTTATACGATGCATCGTAATAATATATAACGTTATACGTTATATCGTAATAGTATATAACGTTATACGATGCATCGCAATAATATATAACGTTATACGTTATATCGTAATATTATATAACGTTATACGATGCATCGTAATAATATATAACGTTACACGTTATATCGTAATAGTATATAACGTTATACGTTATATCGTAATGCTAGATAACGTTGTACGTTATATCGTAATTGTATATAACGTTATACGTTATATCGTAATAGTATATAACGTTATACGTTATATCGTAATAGTATATAACGTTATACGTTATATCGTAATACTATATAACGTTCTACGTTATATCGTAAAGGTATATAACGTTATACGTTATATCGTAACTCTATATAACGTTATACGTTATATCGTAATAGTATATAAAGTTATACGATGCATCGTAATAATATATAACGTTATACGTTATAACGTAATAGTATATAACGTAACACGTTATAACATAATGCTACATCACGTGATAAGATATATCGTTATAGTATATAACGTTATACGTTGCATCGTAATAATATATAACGTTATACGTTATATCGTAATACTATATAAGGTTATAGTTATATCGTAATATTATATAACGTTATACGATGCATCGTAATAATATATAACGTTATACGTTATATCGTAATAGTATATAACGTTATACGATGCATCGCAATAATATATAACGTTATACGTTATATCGTAATATTATATAACGTTATACGATGCATCGTAATAATATATAACGTTACACGTTATATCGTAATTGTATATAACGTTATACGTTATATCGTAATAGTATATAACGTTATACGTTATATCGTAATAGTATATAACGTTATACGTTATATCGTAATACTATATAACGTTCTACGTTATATCGTAATGGTATATAACGTTATACGTTATATCGTAACTGTATATAACGTTATACGTTATATCGTAATAGTATATAAAGTTATACGATGCATCGTAATAATATATAACGTTATACGTTATAACGTAATAGTATATAACGTAACACGTTATAACATAATGCTACATCACGTGATAAGATATATCGTTATAGTATATAACGTTATACGTTGCGTCGTAATAATATATAACGTTATACGTTATATCGTAATACTATATAAGGTTATAGTTATATCGTAATATTATATAACGTTATACGATGCATCGTAATAATATATAACGTTATACGTTATATCGTAATAGTATATAACGTTATACGATGCATCGCAATAATATATAACGTTATACGTTATATCGTAATATTATATAACGTTATACGATGCATCGTAATAATATATAACGTTACACGTTATATCGTAATAGTATATAACGTTATACGTTATAGCGTAATAGTATATTAAAGTTATAATTTATATCGTAATAGTACGTAACGTTATACATTATATCGTAATAGTATATAACGTTATACGTTATATCGTAATGCTAGATAACGTTGTACGTTATATCGTAATAGTATATAACGTTATACGTTATATCGTAATGCTAGATAACGTTGTACGTTATATCGTAATAGTATATAACGTTATACGATGCATCGTAATAATATATAACGTTACACGTTATATCGTAATAGTATATAACGTTATACGTTATATCGTAATATTATATAACGTTATACGATGCATCGTAATAATATATAACGTTATACGTTATATCGTAATAGTATATAACGTAATACGTCATAACATAATACTACATATCGTAATATGATTTATCGTAATAGTATATAACGTTATACGTTATATCGTAATAGTATATAACGTTATACGATGCATCGCAATAATATATAACGTTATACGTTATATCGTAATGCTAGATAACGTTGTACATTATATCGTAATAGTATATAACGTTATACGTTATATCGTAATAGTATATAACGTTATACGTTATATCGTAATATTATATAACGTTATACGATGCATCGTAATAATATATAACGTTATACGTTATATCGTAATAGTATATAACGTTATACGATGCATCGCAATAATATATAACGTTATACGTTATATCGCAATAGTATATAACGTTATACGTTATATCGTAATGCTAGATAACGTTGTACGTTATATCGTAATTGTATATAACGTTATACGATGCATCGTAATAATATATAACGTTACACGTTATATCGTAATAGTATATAACGTTATACGTTATATCGTAATATTATATAACGTTATACGATGCATCGTAATAATATATAACGTTATACGTTATATCGTAATAGTATATGACGTAATACGTCATAACATAATACTACATATCGTAATATGATTTATCGTAATAGTATATAACGTTATACGTTATATCGTAATAGTATATAACGTTATACGATGCATCGCAATAATATATAACGTTATACGTTATATCGTAATGCTAGATAACGTTGTACGTTATATCGTAATAGTATATAACGTTATACGTTATATCGTAATAGTATATAACGTTATACGTTATATCGTAATAGTATATAACGTTATACGTTATATCGTAATAGTATATAACGTTATACGTTATATCGTAATATTATATAACGTTATACAATGCATCGTAATAGTATATAACGTTACACGTTATATCGTAATAGTATATAACGTTATACGTTATATCGTAATGCTAGATAACGTTGTACGTTATACCGTAATAGTATATAACGTTATACGATGCATCGTAATAGTATATAACGTTACACGTTATATCGTAATAGTATATAACGTTATACGTTATATCGTAATGCTAGATAACGTTGTACGTTATACCGTAATAGTATATAACGTTATACGATGCATCGCAATAATATATAACGTTATACGTTATATCGTAATGCTAGATAACGTTGTACGTTATATCGTAATAGTATATGACGTTATACGTTATATCGTAATAGTATGTAACGTTATACATTATATCGTAATAGTATGTAGCGTTATACGTTATATCGTAATGCTAGATAACGTTGTACGTTATATCGTAATAGTATATAACGTTATACGTTATATCGTAATAGTATATAACGTTATACGTTATATCGTAATGCTAGATAACGTTGTACGTTATACCGTAATAGTATATAACGTTATACGATGCATCGTAATAGTATATAACGTTACACGTTATATCGTAATAGTATATAACGTTATACGTTATATCGTAATATTATATAACGTTATACGATGCATCGTAATAATATATAACGTTATACGTTATATCGTAATAGTATATAACGTAATACGTCATAACATAATGCTACATATCGTAATATGATTTATCGTAATAGTATATAACGTTATACGTTATATCGTAATAGTATATAACGTTATACGTTATATCGTAATAGTATATAACGTTAGACGATGCATCGCAATAATATACAACGTTATACGTTATATCGTAATGCTAGATAACGTTGTACGTTATATCGTAATAGTATATAACGTTATACGTTATATCGTAATAGTATGTAACGTTATACGTTATATCGTAATATTATATAACGTTATACGATGCATCGTAATAATATATAACGTTACACGTTATATCGTAGTAGTATATAACGTTATACGTTATATCGTAATGCTAGATAACGTTGTACGTTATATCGTAATAGTATATAACGTTATACGTTATATCGTAATAGTATATAACGTTATACGTTATATCGTAATACTATATAACGTTCTACGTTATATCGTAATGGTATATAACGTTATACGTTATATCGTAACTCTATATAACGTTATACGTTATATCGTAATAGTATATAAAGTTATACGATGCATCGTAATAATATATAACGTTATACGTTATAACGTAATAGTATATAACGTAACACGTTATAACATAATGCTACATCACGTGATAAGATATATCGTTATAGTATATAACGTTATACGTTGCATCGTAATAATATATAACGTTATACGTTATATCGTAATACTATATAAGGTTATAGTTATATCGTAATATTATATAACGTTATACGATGCATCGTAATAATATATAACGTTATACGTTATATCGTAATAGTATATAACGTTATACGATGCATCGCAATAATATATAACGTTATACGTTATATCGTAATATTATATAACGTTATACGATGCATCGTAATAATATATAACGTTACACGTTATATCGTAATAGTATATAACGTTATACGTTATAGCGTAATAGTATATTAAAGTTATAATTTATATCGTAATAGTACGTAACGTTATACATTATATCGTAATAGTATATAACGTTATACGTTATATCGTAATGCTAGATAACGTTGTACGTTATATCGTAATAGTATATAACGTTATACGTTATATCGTAATGCTAGATAACGTTGTACGTTATATCGTAATAGTATATAACGTTATACGATGCATCGTAATAATATATAACGTTACACGTTATATCGTAATAGTATATAACGTTATACGTTATATCGTAATATTATATAACGTTATACGATGCATCGTAATAATATATAACGTTATACGTTATATCGTAATAGTATATAACGTAATACGTCATAACATAATACTACATATCGTAATATGATTTATCGTAATAGTATATAACGTTATACGTTATATCGTAATAGTATATAACGTTATACGATGCATCGCAATAATATATAACGTTATACGTTATATCGTAATGCTAGATAACGTTGTACGTTATATCGTAATAGTATATAACGTTATACGTTATATCGTAATAGTATATAACGTTATACGTTATATCGTAATATTATATAACGTTATACGATGCATCGTAATAATATATAACGTTATACGTTATATCGTAATAGTATATAACGTTATACGTTATATCGTAATATTATATAACGTTATACGATGCATCGTAATAATATATAACGTTATACGTTATATCGTAATAGTATATAACGTAATACGTCATAACATAATGCTACATAACGTAATATGATTTATCGTAATAGTATATGACGTTATACGTTATATCGTAATAGTATATAACGTTATACGATACATCGCAGTAATATATAACGTTATACGTTATATCGTAATAGTATATAACGTTATACGTTATACGTAATGGTATATAACGTTATACGTTATACGTAATGGTATATAACGTTATACGTTATATCGTAATAGTATATAACGTTATACGTTATATCGTAATATTATATAACGTTATACGATGCATCGTAATAATATATAACGTTATACGTTATATCGTAATAGTATATAACGTAATACGTCATAACATAATGCTACATAAAGGAATAAGATAAATCGTAATAGTATATAACGTTATACGTTATATCGTAATAGTATATAACGTAATACGTAATAACATAATGCTACATAACGTAATATGATTTATCGTAACAGTATATGACGTTATACGTTATATCGTAATAGTATATAACGTAATACGTCATAACATAATGCTACATAACGTAATATGATTTATCGTAATAGTATATGACGTTATACGTTATATCGTAATAGTATATAACGTTATATGATGCATCGCAATAATATATAACGTTATACGTTATATCGTAATAGTATATAACGTAATACGTTATATCGTAATATTATATAACGTTATACGATGCATCGTAATAATATATAACGTTATACGTTATATCGTAATAGTATATAACGTTATACGATGCATCGCAATAATATATAACGTTATACGTTATATCGTAATGCTAGATAACGTTGTACGTTATATCGTAATTATATATAACGTTATACGTTATATCGTAATAGTATATAACGTTATACGTTATATCGTAATATTATATAACGTTATACGATGCATCGCAATAATATATAACGTTATACGTTATATCGTAATAGTATATAACGTTATACGATGCATCGCAATAATATATAACGTTATACGTTATATCGTAATATTATATAACGTTATACGATGCATCGTAATAATATATAACGTTACACGTTATATCGTAATAGTATATAACGTTATACGTTATAGCGTAATAGTATATTAAAGTTATAATTTATATCGTAATAGTACGTAACGTTATACATTATATCGTAATAGTATATAACGTTATACGTTATATCGTAATGCTAGATAACGTTGTACGTTATATCGTAATAGTATATAACGTTATACGTTATATCGTAATGCTAGATAACGTTGTACGTTATATCGTAATATTATATAACGTTATACGATGCATCGCAATAATATATAACGTTATACGTTATATCGCAATAGTATATAACGTTATACGTTATATCGTAATGCTAGATAACGTTGTACGTTATATCGTAATAGTATATAACGTTATACGTTATATCGTAATGCTAGATAACGTTATACGTTATATCGTAATATTACATAACGTTATACGATGCATCGTAATAATATATAACGTTACACGTTATATCGTAATAGTATATAACGTTATACGTTATATCGTAATATTATATAACGTTATACGATGCATCGTAATAATATATAACGTTATACGTTATATCGTAATAGTATATAACGTAATACGTCATAACATAATGCTACATAACGTAATATGATTTATCGTAATAGTATATGACGTTATACGTTATATCGTAATAGTATATAACGTTATACGATGCATCGCAGTAATATATAACGTTATACGTTATATCGTAATAGTATATAACGTTATACGTTATACGTAATGGTATATAACGTTATACGTTATACGTAATGGTATATAACGTTATACGTTATATCGTAATAGTATATAACGTTATACGTTATATCGTAATATTATATAACGTTATACGATGCATCGTAATAATATATAACGTTATACGTTATATCGTAATAGTATATAACGTAATACGTCATAACATAATGCTACATAAAGGAATAAGATAAATCGTAATAGTATATAACGTTATACGTTATATCGTAATAGTATATAACGTAATACGTCATAACATAATGCTACATAACGTAATATGATTTATCGTAACAGTATATGACGTTATACGTTATATCGTAATAGTATATAACGTAATACGTCATAACATAATGCTACATAACGTAATATGATTTATCGTAATAGTATATGACGTTATACGTTATATCGTAATAGTATATAACGTTATATGATGCATCGCAATAATATATAACGTTATACGTTATATCGTAATAGTATATAACGTAATACGTTATATCGTAATATTATATAACGTTATACGATGCATCGTAATAATATATAACGTTATACGTTATATCGTAATAGTATATAACGTTATACGATGCATCGCAATAATATATAACGTTATACGTTATATCGTAATGCTAGATAACGTTGTACGCTATATCGTAATAGTATATAACGTTATACGTTATATCGTAATAGTATATAACGTTATACGTTATATCGTAATATTATATAACGTTATACGATGCATCGCAATAATATATAACGTTATACGTTATATCGTAATAGTATATAACGTTATACGTTATATCGTAATGCTAGATAACGTTGTACGTTATATCGTAATAGTATATAACGTTACACGTTATATCGTAATAGTATATAACGTTATACGGTGCATCGTAATAATGTATAACGTTACACGTTATATCGTAATAGTATATAACGTTATACGTTATATCGTAATATTATATAACGTTATACGAAGCATCGTAATAATATATAACGTTACACGTTATATCGTAATTGTATATAACGTTATACGTTATATCGTAATAGTATATAACGTTATACGTTATATCGTAATAGTATATAACGTTATACGTTATATCGTAATACTATATAACGTTCTACGTTATATCGTAATGGTATATAACGTTATACGTTATATCGTAACTGTATATAACGTTATACGTTATATCGTAATAGTATATAAAGTTATACGATGCATCGTAATAATATATAACGTTATACGTTATATCGTAATAGTATATAACGTTATACGATGCATCGCAATAATATATAACGTTATACGTTATATCGTAATATTATATAACGTTATACGATGCATCGTAATAATATATAACGTTACACGTTATATCGTAATAGTATATAACGTTATACGTTATAGCGTAATAGTATATTAAAGTTATAAGTTATATCGTAATAGTACGTAACGTTATACATTATATCGTAATAGTATATAACGTTATACGTTATATCGAAATGCTAGATAACGTTGTACGTTATATCGTAATAGTATATAACGTTATACGTTATATCGTAGTTGTATATAACGTTATACGTTATATCTTAATAGTATATAAAGTTATACGATGCATCGTAATAATATATAACGTTATACGTTATATCGTAATAGTATATGACGTTATACGTTATATCGTAATAGTATGTAACGTTATACATTATATCGTAATAGTATGTAGCGTTATACGTTATATCGTAATGCTAGATAACGTTGTACGTTATATCGTAATAGTATATAACGTTATACGTTATATCGTAATAGTATATAACGTTATACGTTATATCGTAATGCTAGATAACGTTGTACGTTATACCGTAATAGTATATAACGTTATACGACGCATCGTAATAGTATATAACGTTACACGTTATATCGTAATAGTATATAACGTTATACGTTATATCGTAATATTATATAACGTTATACGATGCATCGTAATAATATATAACGTTATACGTTATATCGTAATAGTATATAACGTAATACGTCATAACATAATGCTACATATCGTAATATGATTTATCGTAATAGTATATAACGTTATACGTTATATCGTAATAGTATATAACGTTATACGTTATATCGTAATAGTATATAACGTTAGACGATGCATCGCAATAATATACAACGTTATACGTTATATCGTAATGCTAGATAACGTTGTACGTTATATCGTAATAGTATATAACGTTATACGTTATATCGTAATAGTATATATGGTTATACGTTATATCGTAATATTATATAACGTTATACGATGCATCGTAATAATATATAACGTTACACGTTATATCGTAGTAGTATATAACGTTATACGTTATATCGTAATGCTAGATAACGTTGTACGTCATATCGTAATAGTATATAAAGTTATACGATGCATCGTAATAATATATAACGTTATACGTTATAACGTAATAGTATATAACGTTATACGATGCATCGTAATAATAT
The DNA here is from genome assembly GCF_910591885.1 of Bombus terrestris. Taxonomy (NCBI): domain Eukaryota; kingdom Metazoa; phylum Arthropoda; class Insecta; order Hymenoptera; family Apidae; genus Bombus; species Bombus terrestris. Next base: position 11,669,497 of record NC_063278.1, read on the forward strand.
ATAACGTTACACGTTATATCGTAATAGTATATAACGTTATACGTTATATCGTAATATTATATAACGTTATACGATGCATCGTAATAATATATAACGTTATACGTTATATCGTAATAGTATATAACGTAATACGTCATAACATAATACTACATATCGTAATATGATTTATCGTAATAGTATATAACGTTATACGTTATATCGTAATAGTATATAACGTTATACGATGCATCGCAATAATATATAACGTTATACGTTATATCGTAATGTTAGATAACGTTGTACGTTATATCGTAATAGTATATAACGTTATACGTTATATCGTAATAGTATATAACGTTATACGTTATATCGTAATATTATATAACGTTATACGATGCATCGTAATAATATATAACGTTATACGTTATATCGTAATAGTATATAACGTAATACGTCATAACATAATGCTACATAACGTAATATGATTTATCGTAATAGTATATGACGTTATACGTTATATCGTAATAGTATATAACGTTATACGATGCATCGCAGTAATATATAACGTTATACGTTATATCGTAATAGTATATAACGTTATACGTTATACGTAATGGTATATAACGTTATACGTTATACGTAATGGTATATAACGTTATACGTTATATCGTAATAGTATATAACGTTATACGTTATATCGTAATATTATATAACGTTATACGATGCATCGTAATAATATATAACGTTATACGTTATATCGTAATAGTATATAACGTAATACGTCATAACATAATGCTACATAAAGGAATAAGATAAATCGTAATAGTATATAACGTTATACGTTATATCGTAATAGTATATAACGTAATACGTCATAACATAATGCTACATAACGTAATATGATTTATCGTAATAGTATATGACGTTATACGATGCATCGTAATAATATATAACGTTATACGTTATATCGTAATAGTATATAACGTTATACGATGCATCGCAATAATATATAACGTTATACGTTATATCGTAATGCTAGATAACGTTGTACGTTATATCGTAATAGTATATAACGTTATACGTTATATCGTAATAGTATATAACGTTATACGTTATATCGTAATATTATATAACGTTATACGATGCATTGCAATAATATATAACGTTATACGTTATATCGTAATAGTATATAACGTTATACGATGCATCGCAATAATATATAACGTTATACGTTATATCGTAATATTATATAACGTTATACGATGCATCGTAATAATATATAACGTTACACGTTATATCGTAATAGTATATAACGTTATACGTTATATCGTAATGCTAGATAACGTTGTACGTTATATCGTAATAGTATATAGCGTTATACGTTATATCGTAATGCTAGATAACGTTGTACGTTATATCGTAATAGTATATAACGTCATACGTTATATCGTAATAGTATATAACGTTATACGATGCATCGCAATAATATATAACGTTATACGTTATATCGTAATATTATATAACGTTATACGATGCATCGTAATAATATATAACGTTACACGTTATATCGTAATAGTATATAACGTTATACGTTATATCGTAATATTATATAACGTTATACGATGCATCGTAATAATATATAACGTTATACGTTATATCGTAATAGTATATAACGTAATACGTCATAACATAATGCTACATAACGTAATATGATTTATCGTAATAGTATATGACGTTATACGTTATATCGTAATAGTATATAACGTTATATGATGCATCGCAATAATATATAACGTTATACGTTATATCGTAATAGTATATAACGTTATACGTTATACGTAATGGTATATGACGTTATACGTTATATCGTAATAGTATATAACGTTATACGTTATATCGTAATATTATATAACGTTATACGATGCATCGTAATAATATATAACGTTATACGTTATATCGTAATAGTATATAACGTAATACGTCATAACATAATGCTACATAAAGTAATAAGATAAATCGTAATAGTATATAACGTTATACGTTATACGTAATGGTATATAACGTTATACGTTATATCGTAATAGTATATAACGTTATACGTTATATCGTAATATTATATAACGTTATACGATGCATCGTAATAATATATAACGTTATACGTTATATCGTGATAGTATATAACGTTATACGTTATAGCGTAATAGTATATAACTTTATACGTTATATCGTAATATCATATAACGTTATACGATGCATCGTAATAATATATAACGTTATACGTTATATCGTAATAGTATATAACGTTATACGTTATATCGTAATGCTAGATAACGTTGTACGTTATATCGTAATAGTATATAACGTTATACGATGCATCGTAATAATATATAACGTTACACGTTATATCGTAATAGTATATAACGTTATACGTTATATCGTAATATTATATAACGTTATACGATGCATCGTAATAATATATAACGTTATACGTTATATCGTAATAGTATATAACGTAATACGTCATAACATAATGCTACATATCGTAATATGATTTATCGTAATAGTATATAACGTTATACGTTATATCGTAATAGTATATAACGTTATACGTTATATCGTAATAGTATATAACGTTATACGATGCATCGCAATAATATATAACGTTATACGTTATATCGTAATGCTAGATAACGTTGTACGTTATATCGTAATAGTATATAACGTTATACGTTATATCGTAATAGTATATAACGTTATACGTTATATCGTAATATTATATAACGTTATACGATGCATCGTAATAATATATAACGTTACACGTTATATCGTAATAGTATATAACGTTATACGTTATATCGTAATGCTAGATAACGTTGTACGTTATATCGTAGTAGTATATAACGTTATACGTTATATCGAAATAGTATATAACGTTATACGTTATATTGTAATACTATATAACGTTCTACGTTGTATCGTAATGGTATATAACGTTATACGTTATATCGTAACTCTATATAACGTTATACGTTATATCGTAATAGTATATAAAGTTATACGATGCATCGTAATAATATATAACGTTATACGTTATAACGTAATAGTATATAACGTAACACGTTATAACATAATGCTACATCACGTGATAAGATATATCGTTATAGTATATAACGTTATACGTTGCATCGTAATAATATATAACGTTATACGTTATATCGTAATACTATATAAGGTTATAGTTATATCGTAATATTATATAACGTTATACGATGCATCGTAATAATATATAACGCTATACGTTATATCGTAATAGTATATAACGTTATACGATGCATCGCAATAATATATAACGTTATACGTTATATCGTAATATTATATAACGTTATACGATGCATCGTAATAATATATAACGTTACACGTTATATCGTAATAGTATATAACGTTATACGTTATAGCGTAATAGTATATTAAAGTTATAATTTATATCGTAATAGTACGTAACGTTATACATTATATCGTAATAGTATATAACGTTATACGTTATATCGTAATATTATATAACGTTATACGATGCATCGTAATAATATATAACGTTATACGTTATATCGTAATAGTATATAACGTAATACGTCATAACATAATGCTACATAACGTAATATGGTTTATCGTAATAGTATATGACGTTATACGTTATATCGTAATAGTATATAACGTAATACGTCATAACATAATGCTACATAACGTAATATGATTTATCGTAATAGTATATGACGTTATACGTTATATCGTAATAGTATATAACGTTATATGATGCATCGCAATAATATATAACGCTATACGTTATATCGTAATAGCATATAACGTAATACGTTAGATCGTAATATTATATAACGTTATACGATGCATCGTAATAATATATAACGTTATACGTTATATCGTAATAGTATATAACGTTATACGATGCATCGCAATAATATATAACGTTATACGTTATATCGTAATGCTAGATAACGTTGTACGTTATATCGTAATAGTATATAACGTTATACGTTATATCGTAATAGTATATAACGTTATACGTTATATCGTAATATTATATAACGTTATACGATGCATCGCAATAATATATAACGTTATACGTTATATCGTAATAGTATATAACGTTATACGATGCATCGCAATAATATATAACGTTATACGTTATATCGTAATATTATATAACGTTATACGATGCATCGTAATAATATATAACGTTACACGTTATATCGTAATAGTATATAACGTTATACGTTATATCGTAATGCTAGATAACGTTGTACGTTATATCGTAATAGTATATAGCGTTATACGTTATATCGTAATGCTAGATAACGTTGTACGTTATATCGTAATAGTATATAACGTCATACGTTATATCGTAATAGTATATAACGTTATACGATGCATCGCAATAATATATAACGTTATACGTTATATCGTAATATTATATAACGTTATACGATGCATCGTAATAATATATAACGTTACACGTTATATCGTAATAGTATATAACGTTATACGTTATATCGTAATATTATATAACGTTATACGATGCATCGTAATAATATATAACGTTATACGTTATATCGTAATAGTATATAACGTAATACGTCATAACATAATGCTACATAGCGTAATATGATTTATCGTAATAGTATATGACGTTATAAGTTATATCGTAATAGTATATAACGTTATATGATGCATCGCAATAATATATAACGTTATACGTTATATCGTAATAGTATATAACGTTATACGTTATACGTAATGGTATATGACGTTATACGTTATATCGTAATAGTATATAACGTTATACGTTATATCGTAATATTATATAACGTTATACGATGCATCGTAATAATATATAACGTTATACGTTATATCGTAATAGTATATAACGTAATACGTCATAACATAATGCTACATAAAGTAATAAGATAAATCGTAATAGTATATAACGTTATACGTTATACGTAATGGTATATAACGTTATACGTTATATCGTAATAGTATATAACGTTATACGTTATATCGTAATATTATATAACGTTATACGATGCATCGTAATAATATATAACGTTATACGTTATATCGTAATAGTATATAACGTAATACGTCATAACATAATGCTACATAAAGGAATAAGATAAATCGTAATAGTATATAACGTTATACGTTATATCGTAATAGTATATAACGTAATACGTCATAACATAATGCTACATAACGTAATATGATTTATCGTAATAGTATATGACGTTATACGATGCATCGTAATAATATATAACGTTATACGTTATATCGTAATAGTATATAACGTTATACGATGCATCGCAATAATATATAACGTTATACGTTATATCGTAATGCTAGATAACGTTGTACGTTATATCGTAATAGTATATAACGTTATACGTTATATCGTAATAGTATATAACGTTATACGTTATATCGTAATATTATATAACGTTATACGATGCATTGCAATAATATATAACGTTATACGTTATATCGTAATAGTATATAACGTTATACGATGCATCGCAATAATATATAACGTTATACGTTATATCGTAATATTATATAACGTTATACGATGCATCGTAATAATATATAACGTTACACGTTATATCGTAATAGTATATAACGTTATACGTTATATCGTAATGCTAGATAACGTTGTACGTTATATCGTAATAGTATATAGCGTTATACGTTATATCGTAATGCTAGATAACGTTGTACGTTATATCGTAATAGTATATAACGTCATACGTTATATAGTAATAGTATATAACGTTATACGATGCATCGCAATAATATATAACGTTATACGTTATATCGTAATATTATATAACGTTATACGATGCATCGTAATAATATATAACGTTACACGTTATATCGTAATAGTATATAACGTTATACGTTATATCGTAATATTATATAACGTTATACGATGCATCGTAATAATATATAACGTTATACGTTATATCGTAATAGTATATAACGTAATACGTCATAACATAATGCTACATAACGTAATATGATTTATCGTAATAGTATATGACGTTATACGTTATATCGTAATAGTATATAACGTTATATGATGCATCGCAATAATATATAACGTTATACGTTATATCGTAATAGTATATAACGTTATACGTTATACGTAATGGTATATGACGTTATACGTTATATCGTAATAGTATATAACGTTATACGTTATATCGTAATATTATATAACGTTATACGATGCATCGTAATAATATATAACGTTATACGTTATATCGTAATAGTATATAACGTAATACGTCATAACATAATGCTACATAAAGTAATAAGATAAATCGTAATAGTATATAACGTTATACGTTATACGTAATGGTATATAACGTTATACGTTATATCGTAATAGTATATAACGTTATACGTTATATCGTAATATTATATAACGTTATACGATGCATCGTAATAATATATAACGTTATACGTTATATCGTGATAGTATATAACGTTATACGTTATAGCGTAATAGTATATAACTTTATACGTTATATCGTAATATCATATAACGTTATACGATGCATCGTAATAATATATAACGTTATACGTTATATCGTAATAGTATATAACGTTATACGTTATATCGTAATGCTAGATAACGTTGTACGTTATATCGTAATAGTATATAACGTTATACGATGCATCGTAATAATATATAACGTTACACGTTATATCGTAATAGTATATAACGTTATACGTTATATCGTAATATTATATAACGTTATACGATGCATCGTAATAATATATAACGTTATACGTTATATCGTAATAGTATATAACGTAATACGTCATAACATAATGCTACATATCGTAATATGATTTATCGTAATAGTATATAACGTTATACGTTATATCGTAATAGTATATAACGTTATACGTTATATCGTAATAGTATATAACGTTATACGATGCATCGCAATAATATATAACGTTACACGTTATATCGTAATGCTAGATAACGTTGTACGTTATATCGTAATAGTATATAACGTTATACGTTATATCGTAATAGTATATAACGTTATACGTTATATCGTAATATTATATAACGTTATACGATGCATCGTAATAATATATAACGTTACACGTTATATCGTAATAGTATATCACGTTATACGTTATATCGTAATGCTAGATAACGTTGTACGTTATATCGTAGTAGTATATAACGTTATACGTTATATCGAAATAGTATATAACGTTATACGTTATATTGTAATACTATATAACGTTCTACGTTGTATCGTAATGGTATATAACGTTATACGTTATATCGTAACTCTATATAACGTTATACGTTATATCGTAATAGTATATAAAGTTATACGATGCATCGTAATAATATATAACGTTATACGTTATAACGTAATAGTATATAACGTAACACGTTATAACATAATGCTACATCACGTGATAAGATATATCGTTATAGTATATAACGTTATACGTTGCATCGTAATAATATATAACGTTATACGTTATATCGTAATACTATATAAGGTTATAGTTATATCGTAATATTATATAACGTTATACGATGCATCGTAATAATATATAACGCTATACGTTATATCGTAATAGTATATAACGTTATACGATGCATCGCAATAATATATAACGTTATACGTTATATCGTAATATTATATAACGTTATACGATGCATCGTAATAATATATAACGTTACACGTTATATCGTAATAGTATATAACGTTATACGTTATAGCGTAATAGTATATTAAAGTTATAATTTATATCGTAATAGTACGTAACGTTATACATTATATCGTAATAGTATATAACGTTATACGTTATATCGTAATATTATATAACGTTATACGATGCATCGTAATAATATATAACGTTATACGTTATATCGTAATAGTATATAACGTAATACGTCATAACATAATGCTACATAACGTAATATGGTTTATCGTAATAGTATATGACGTTATACGTTATATCGTAATAGTATATAACGTAATACGTCATAACATAATGCTACATAACGTAATATGATTTATCGTAATAGTATATGACGTTATACGTTATATCGTAATAGTATATAACGTTATATGATGCATCGCAATAATATATAACGCTATACGTTATATCGTAATAGCATATAACGTAATACGTTAGATCGTAATATTATATAACGTTATACGATGCATCGTAATAATATATAACGTTATACGTTATATCGTAATAGTATATAACGTTATACGATGCATCGCAATAATATATAACGTTATACGTTATATCGTAATGCTAGATAACGTTGTACGTTATATCGTAATAGTATATAACGTTATACGTTATATCGTAATAGTATATAACGTTATACGTTATATCGTAATATTATATAACGTTATACGATGCATCGCAATAATATATAACGTTATACGTTATATCGTAATAGTATATAACGTTATACGATGCATCGCAATAATATATAACGTTATACGTTATATCGTAATATTATATAACGTTATACGATGCATCGTAATAATATATAACGTTACACGTTATATCGTAATAGTATATAACGTTATACGTTATATCGTAATGCTAGATAACGTTGTACGTTATATCGTAATAGTATATAGCGTTATACGTTATATCGTAATGCTAGATAACGTTGTACGTTATATCGTAATAGTATATAACGTCATACGTTATATCGTAATAGTATATAACGTTATACGATGCATCGCAATAATATATAACGTTATACGTTATATCGTAATATTATATAACGTTATACGATGCATCGTAATAATATATAACGTTACACGTTATATCGTAATAGTATATAACGTTATACGTTATATCGTAATATTATATAACGTTATACGATGCATCGTAATAATATATAACGTTATACGTTATATCGTAATAGTATATAACGTAATACGTCATAACATAATGCTACATAACGTAATATGATTTATCGTAATAGTATATGACGTTATAAGTTATATCGTAATAGTATATAACGTTATATGATGCATCGCAATAATATATAACGTTATACGTTATATCGTAATAGTATATAACGTTATACGTTATACGTAATGGTATATGACGTTATACGTTATATCGTAATAGTATATAACGTTATACGTTATATCGTAATATTATATAACGTTATACGATGCATCGTAATAATATATAACGTTATACGTTATATCGTAATAGTATATAACGTAATACGTCATAACATAATGCTACATAAAGTAATAAGATAAATCGTAATAGTATATAACGTTATACGTTATACGTAATGGTATATAACGTTATACGTTATATCGTAATAGTATATAACGTTATACGTTATATCGTAATATTATATAACGTTATACGATGCATCGTAATAATATATAACGTTATACGTTATATCGTGAAAGTATATAACGTTATACGTTATAGCGTAATAGTATATAACTTTATACGTTATATCGTAATATCATATAACGTTATACGATGCATCGTAATAATATATAACGTTATACGTTATATCGTAATAGTATATAACGTTATACGTTATATCGTAATGCTAGATAACGTTGTACGTTATATCGTAATAGTATATAACGTTATACGATGCATCGTAATAATATATAACGTTACACGTTATATCGTAATAGTATATAACGTTATACGTTATAGCGTAATAGTATATTAAAGTTATAATTTATATCGTAATAGTACGTAACGTTATACATTATATCGTAATAGTATATAACGTTATACGTTATATCGTAATGCTAGATAACGTTGTACGTTATATCGTAATAGTATATAACGTTATACGATGCATCGTAATAATATATAACGTTATACGTTATATCGTAATAGTATATAACGTTATACGATGCATCGCAATAATATATAACGTTATACGTTATATCGTAATGCTAGATAACGTTGTACGTTATATCGTAATAGTATATAACGTTATACGTTATATCGTAATAGTATATAACGTTATACGTTATATCGTAATATTATATAACGTTATACGATGCATCGCAATAATATATAACGTTATACGTTATATCGTAATAGTATATAACGTTATACGATGCATCGCAATAATATATAACGTTATACGTTATATCGTAATATTATATAACGTTATACGATGCATCGTAATAATATATAACGTTACACGTTATATCGTAATAGTATATAACGTTATACGTTATATCGTAATGCTAGATAACGTTGTACGTTATATCGTAATAGTATATAGCGTTATACGTTATATCGTAATGCTAGATAACGTTGTACGTTATATCGTAATAGTATATAACGTCATACGTTATATCGTAATAGTATATAACGTTATACGATGCATCGCAATAATATATAACGTTATACGTTATATCGTAATATTATATAACGTTATACGATGCATCGTAATAATATATAACGTTACACGTTATATCGTAATAGTATATAACGTTATACGTTATATCGTAATATTATATAACGTTATACGATGCATCGTAATAATATATAACGTTATACGTTATATCGTAATAGTATATAACGTAATACGTCATAACATAATGCTACATAACGTAATATGATTTATCGTAATAGTATATGACGTTATAAGTTATATCGTAATAGTATATAACGTTATATGATGCATCGCAATAATATATAACGTTATACGTTATATCGTAATAGTATATAACGTTATACGTTATACGTAATGGTATATGACGTTATACGTTATATCGTAATAGTATATAACGTTATACGTTATATCGTAATATTATATAACGTTATACGATGCATCGTAATAATATATAACGTTATACGTTATATCGTAATAGTATATAACGTAATACGTCATAACATAATGCTACATAAAGTAATAAGATAAATCGTAATAGTATATAACGTTATACGTTATACGTAATGGTATATAACGTTATACGTTATATCGTAATAGTATATAACGTTATACGTTATATCGTAATATTATATAACGTTATACGATGCATCGTAATAATATATAACGTTATACGTTATATCGTGAAAGTATATAACGTTATACGTTATATCGTAATATTATATAACGTTATACGATGCATCGTAATAATATATAACGTTATACGTTATATCGTAATAGTATATAACGTTACACGTTATATCGTAATAGTATATAACGTAATACGTCATAACATAATGCTACATAAAGTAATAAGATAAATCGTAATAGTATATAACGTTATACGTTATACGTAATGGTATATAACGTTATACGTTATATCGTAATAGTATATAACTTTATACGTTATATCGTAATATCATATAACGTTATACGATGCATCGTAATAATATATAACGTTATACGTTATATCGTAATAGTATATAACGTTATACGTTATATCGTAATGCTAGATAACGTTGTACGTTATATCGTAATAGTATGTAACGTTATACGATGCATCGTAATAATATATAACGTTACACGTTATATCGTAATAGTATATAACGTTATACGTTATATCGTAATATTATATAACGTTATACGATGCATCGTAATAATATATAACGTTATACGTTATATCGTAATAGTATATAACGTAATACGTCATAACATAATGCTACATATCGTAATATGATTTATCGTAATAGTATATAACGTTATACGTTATATCGTAATAGTATATAACGTTATACGTTATATCGTAATAGTATATAACGTTATACGATGCATCGCAATAATATATAACGTTATACGTTATATCGTAATGCTAGATAACGTTGTACGTTATATCGTAATAGTATATAACGTTATACGTTATATCGTAATAGTATATAACGTTATACGATGCATCGCAATAATATATAACGTTATACGTTATATCGTAATATTATATAACGTTATACGATGCATCGTAATAATATATAACGTTACACGTTATATCGTAATAGTATATAACGTTATACGTTATAGCGTAATAGTATATTAAAGTTATAATTTATATCGTAATAGTACGTAACGTTATACATTATATCGTAATAGTATATAACGTTATACGTTATATCGTAATGCTAGAATACGTTGTACGTTATATCGTAAAAGTATATAACGTTATACGATGCATCGTAATAATATATAACGTTACACGTTATATCGTAATAGTATATAACGTTATACGTTATATCGTAATATTATATAACGTTATACGATGCATCGTAATAATATATAACGTTATACGTTATATCGTAATAGTATATTACGTAATACGTCATAACATAATACTACATATCGTAATATGATTTATCGTAATAGTATATAACGTTATACGTTATATCGTAATAGTATATAACGTTATACGATGCATCGCAATAATATATAACGTTATACGTTATATCGTAATGCTAGATAACGATGTACGTTATATCGTAATAGTGTATAACGTTATACGTTATATCGTAATAGTATATAACGTTATACGTTATATCGTAATATTATATAACGTTATACGATGCATCGTAATAATATATAACGTTATACGTTATATCGTAATAGTATATAACGTTATACGTTATATCGTAATGCTAGATAACGTTGTACGTTATATCGTAATAGTATATAACGTTATACGTTATATCGTAATACTATATAACGTTATACGTTATATCGTAATACTATATAACGTTATCAGCTATATCACAATAGCATATAACGTTATACGTTATATCGTAATAGTATATAACGTTATATGTTATATCGTAATACTATATAACGTTACACGTTATATCGTAATACTATATAACGTTATCAGCTATATCATAATAGCATATAACGTTATACGTTATATCGTAATAGTATATAACGTTATATGTTATATCGTAATACTATATAACGTTATACGTTATATCGTAATAGTATATAACGTTATATGTTACATCGTAATAACATATAACGCTATACGTTATATCGAATACTATATAACGTTATACGTTATATCGTAATAGCATATAACGTTATACGTTATATCGTAATAGCATATAACGTTATACGATATATCGTAATACTATATAACGTTATATGTTATATCGTAATAGCATATAACGTTATACGTTATATCGTAATACTATATAACGTCATTAGCTATATCACAATAGCATATAACGTTATACGTTATATCGTAATAGTACATAACGTTATACGTTATATCGTAATAGCATATAACGTTATACGTTATATCGTAATACTATATAACGTTATAGGTTATATCATAGTAGTATATAACGTTATACGTTATATCGTAATAGCATATAACGTTATACGTTATATCGTAATACTATATAACGTTATATGTTATATCGTAATAGCATATAACGTTATACGTTATATCGTAATACTATATAACGTTATTAGCTATATCACAATAGCATATAACGTTATACGTTGTATCGTAATAGTACATAACGTTATACGTTATATCGTAATAGCATATAACGTTATACGTTATATCGTAATAGCATATAACGTTATACGTTATATCGTAATACTATATAACGTCATACGTTATATCGTAATAGCATATAACGTTATACGTTATATCGTAATACTATATAACGTTATTAGCTATATCACAATAGCATATAACGTTATACGTTATATCGTAATAGTACATAAGGTTATACGTTATATCGTAATAGTATATAACGTTATATGTTATATCGTAATATAATATATAACGTTATATGTTATATCGTAATAGCATATAACGATATACGTTATATCGTAATAGTATATAACGTTATACGTTATATCGTAATAGCATATAACGTTATACGTTATATCGTAATAGCATATAACGTTATACGTTATATCGTAATACTATATAACGTTATACGTTATATCATAGTATTATATAACGTTATACGTTATATCGTAATATTATATAACGTTATAAGTTATATCGTAGTAGCATATAACGTTATACGTTATATCGCAATAGTATATAACGTTATACGTTATATCGTAATAGTATATAACGTTAAAGGTTATATCGTAATACTATATAACGTTATTAGCTATATCATAATAGCATATAACGTTATACGTTATATCGTAATAGTATATAACGTTATATGTTATATCGTAATAGTATATAACGTTATACGTTATATCGTAATACTATATAACGTTATACGTTATATCGTAATACTATATAACGTTATACGTTATATCGTAATAGCATATAACGTTATACGTTATATCGTAATAGCATATAACGTTATACGTTATATCGTAATAGCATATAACGTAATACGTTATAACATAATGCTACATAACGTAATAAGATAAATCGTAATAGTATACAACGTTATACGTTATATCGTAATAGTATATAACGTTATACGATGCATCGTAGTAATATATAACGTTATACGTTATATCGTAATAGTATATAACGTAATACGTTATAACATAATGCTACATAACGTAATAAGATATATCGTAATAGTATATAACGTAATACGTCATAACATAATGCTACATAAAGTAATAAGATACATCGTAATAGTATATAACGTTTTACGTTATATCGTAAAACTATATAACGTTATATGTTATATCGTAATAGTATATAACGTTATACGATGCATCGCAATAATGTATAACGTTACACGTTATATCGTAATAGTATATAACGTTATACGATGCATCGCAATAATGTATAACGTTACACGTTATATCGTAATAGTATATAACGTTATACGTTATATCGTAGTGCTAGATAACGTTGTACGTTATATCGTAATAGTATATAACGTTATACGTTATATCGTAATAGTATATAACGTTATACGTTATATCGTAATGCTAGATAACGTTGTACGTTATATCGTAATAGTATATAACGTTATACGTTATATCGTAATAGTATATAACGTTATACGTTATATCGTAATAGTATATAACGTTATACGTTATATCGTAATAGTATATAACGTTATACGTTATATCGTAATATTATATAACGTTATACGATGCATCGTAATAATATATAACGCTATACGTTATATCGTAATAGTATATAACGTTATACGATGCATCGCAATAATATATAACGTTATACATTATATCGTAATGCTAGATAACGATGTACGTTATATCGTAATAGTATATAACGTTATACGTTATATCGTAATATTATATAACGTTATACGATGCATCGTAATAATATATAACGTTACACGTTATATCGTAATAGTATATAACGTTATACGTTATATCGTAATGCTAGATAACGTTGTACGTTATATCGTAATAGTATATAACGTTATACGTTATATCGTAATACTATATAACGTTATACGTTATATCGTAATACTATATAACGTTATCAGCTATATCACAATAGCATATAACGTTATACGTTATATCGTAATACTATATAACGTTATATGTTATATCGTAATAGCATATAACGTTATACGTTATATCGTAATACTATATAACGTTATTAGCTATATCACAATAGCATATAACGTTATACGTTATATCGTAATAGTACATAACGTTATATGTTATATCGTAATAGCATATAACGTTATACGTTATATCGTAATAGCATATAACGCTATACGTTATATCGTAATAGTATATAACGTTATACGTTATATCGTAATAGCATATAACGTTATACGTTATATCGTAATAGCATATAACGTTATACGTTATATCGTAATACTATATAACGTTATACGTTAGATCGTAATAGCATATAACGTTATACGTTATATCGTAATACTATATAACGTTATTAGCTATATCACAATAGCATATAACGTTATACGTTATATCGTAATAGTACATAACGTTATACGTTATATCGTAATAGTATATAACGTTATATGATGCATCGCAATAATATATAACGCTATACGTTATATCGTAATAGCATATAACGTAATACGTTATATCGTAATATTATATAACGTTATACGATGCATCGTAATAATATATAACGTTATACGTTATATCGTAATAGTATATAACGTTATACGATGCATCGCAATAATATATAACGTTATACGTTATATCGTAATGCTAGATAACGTTGTACGTTATATCGTAATAGTATATAACGTTATACGTTATATCGTAATAGTATATAACGTTATACGTTATATCGTAATATTATATAACGTTATACGATGCATCGCAATAATATATAACGTTATACGTTATATCGTAATAGTATATAACGTTATACGATGCATCGCAATAATATATAACGTTATACGTTATATCGTAATATTATATAACGTTATACGATGCATCGTAATAATATATAACGTTACACGTTATATCGTAATAGTATATAACGTTATACGTTATATCGTAATGCTAGATAACGTTGTACGTTATATCGTAATAGTATATAGCGTTATACGTTATATCGTAATGCTAGATAACGTTGTACGTTATATCGTAATAGTATATAACGTCATACGTTATATCGTAATAGTATATAACGTTATACGATGCATCGCAATAATATATAACGTTATACGTTATATCGTAATATTATATAACGTTATACGATGCATCGTAATAATATATAACGTTATACGTTATATCGTAATAGTATATAACGTTATACGTTATATCGTAATATTATATAACGTTATACGATGCATCGTAATAATATATAACGTTATACGTTATATCGTAATAGTATATAACGTAATACGTCATAACATAATGCTACATAACGTAATATGATTTATCGTAATAGTATATGACGTTATAAGTTATATCGTAATAGTATATAACGTTATATGATGCATCGCAATAATATATAACGTTATACGTTATATCGTAATAGTATATAACGTTATACGTTATACGTAATGGTATATGACGTTATACGTTATATCGTAATAGTATATAACGTTATACGTTATATCGTAATATTATATAACGTTATACGATGCATCGTAATAATATATAACGTTATACGTTATATCGTAATAGTATATAACGTAATACGTCATAACATAATGCTACATAAAGTAATAAGATAAATCGTAATAGTATATAACGTTATACGTTATACGTAATGGTATATAACGTTATACGTTATATCGTAATAGTATATAACGTTATACGTTATATCGTAATATTATATAACGTTATACGATGCATCGTAATAATATATAACGTTATACGTTATATCGTGAAAGTATATAACGTTATACGTTATAGCGTAATTGTATATAACTTTATACGTTATATCGTAATATCATATAACGTTATACGATGCATCGTAATAATATATAACGTTATACGTTATATCGTAATAGTATATAACGTTATACGTTATATCGTAATGCTAGATAACGTTGTACGTTATATCGTAATAGTATATAACGTTATACGATGCATCGTAATAATATATAACGTTACACGTTATATCGTAATAGTATATAACGTTATACGTTATATTGTAATATTATATAACGTTATACGATGCATCGTAATAATATATAACGTTATACGTTATATCGTAATAGTATATAACGTTATACGTTATATCGTAATGCTAGATAACGTTGTACGTTATATCGTAATAGTATATAACGTTATACGATGCATCGTAATAATATATAACGTTATACGTTATATCGTAATAGTATATAACGTTATACGATGCATCGCAATAATATATAACGTTATACGTTATATCGTAATGCTAGATAACGTTGTACGTTATATCGTAATAGTATATAACGTTATACGTTATATCGTAATAGTATATAACGTTATACGTTATATCGTAATATTATATAACGTTATACGATGCATCGCAATAATATATAACGTTATACGTTATATCGTAATAGTATATAACGTTATACGATGCATCGCAATAATATATAACGTTATACGTTATATCGTAATATTATATAACGTTATACGATGCATCGTAATAATATATAACGTTACACGTTATATCGTAATAGTATATAACGTTATACGTTATATCGTAATGCTAGATAACGTTGTACGTTATATCGTAATAGTATATAGCGTTATACGTTATATCGTAATGCTAGATAACGTTGTACGTTATATCGTAATAGTATACAACGTCATACGTTATATCGTAATAGTATATAACGTTATACGATGCATCGCAATAATATATAACGTTATACGTTATATCGTAATATTATATAACGTTATACGATGCATCGTAATAATATATAACGTTACACGTTATATCGTAATAGTATATAACGTTATACGTTATATCGTAATATTATATAACGTTATACGATGCATCGTAATAATATATAACGTTATACGTTATATCGTAATAGTATATAACGTAATACGTCATAACATAATGCTACATAACGTAATATGATTTATCGTAATAGTATATGACGTTATAAGTTATATCGTAATAGTATATAACGTTATATGATGCATCGCAATAATATATAACGTTATACGTTATATCGTAATAGTATATAACGTTATACGTTATATCGTAATATTATATAACGTTATACGATGCATCGTAATAATATATAACGTTATACGTTATATCGTAATAGTATATAACGTAATACGTCATAACATAATGCTACATAAAGTAATAAGATAAATCGTAATAGTATATAACGTTATACGTTATACGTAATGGTATATAACGTTATACGTTATATCGTAATAGTATATAACGTTATACGTTATATCGTAATATTATATAACGTTATACGATGCATCGTAATAATATATAACGTTATACGTTATATCGTGAAAGTATATAACGTTATACGTTATAGCGTAATAGTATATAACTTTATACGTTATATCGTAATATCATATAACGTTATACGATGCATCGTAATAATATATAACGTTATACGTTATATCGTAATAGTATATAACGTTATACGTTATATCGTAATGCTAGATAACGTTGTACGTTATATCGTAATAGTATATAACGTTATACGATGCATCGTAATAATATATAACGTTACACGTTATATCGTAATAGTATATAACGTTATACGTTATATCGTAATATTATATAACGTTATACGATGCATCGTAATAATATATAACGTTATACGTTATATCGTAATAGTATATAACGTAATACGTCATAACATAATGCTACATATCGTAATATGATTTATCGTAATAGTATATAACGTTATACGTTATATCGTAATAGTATATAACGTTATACGTTATATCGTAATAGTATATAACGTTATACGATGCATCGCTATAATATATAACGTTATACGTTATATCGTAATGCTAGATAACGTTGTACGTTATATCGTAATAGTATATAACGTTATACGTTATATCGTAATAGTATATAACGTTATACGTTATATCGTAATGCTAGATAACGTTGTACGTTATATCGTAATAGTATATAACGTTATACGTTATATCGAAATAGTATATAACGTTATACGTTATATTGTAATACTATATAACGTTCTACGTTATATCGTAATGGTATATAACGTTATACGTTATATCGTAACTCTATATAACGTTATACGTTATATCGTAATAGTATATAAAGTTATACGATGCATCGTAATAATATATAACGATATACGTTATAACGTAATAGTATATAACGTAACACGTTATAACATAATGCTACATCACGTGATAAGATATATCGTTATAGTATATAACGTTATACGATGCATCGTAATAATATATAACGTTATACGTTATATCGTAATAGTATATAACGTTATACGATGCATCGTAATAATATATAACGTTACACGTTATATCGTAATAGTATATAACGTTATACGTTATATCGTAATATTATATAACGTTATACGATGCATCGTAATAATATATAACGTTATACGTTATATCGTAATAGTATATTACGTAATACGTCATAACATAATACTACATATCGTAATATGATTTATCGTAATAGTATATAACGTTATACGTTATATCGTAATAGTATATAACGTTATACGATGCATCGCAATAATATATAACGTTATACGTTATATCGTAATGCTAGATAACGATGTACGTTATATCGTAATAGTATATAACGTTATACGTTATATCGTAATAGTATATAACGTTATACGTTATATCGTAATATTATATAACGTTATACGATGCATCGTAATAATATATAACGTTATACGTTATATCGTAATAGTATATAACGTTATACGTTATATCGTAATGCTAGATAACGTTGTACGTTATATCGTAATAGTATATAACGTTATACGTTATATCGTAATACTATATAACGTTATACGTTATATCGTAATACTATATAACGTTATCAGCTATATCACAATAGCATATAACGTTATACGTTATATCGTAATAGTATATAACGTTATATGTTATATCGTAATACTATATAACGTTACACGTTATATCGTAATACTATATAACGTTATCAGCTATATCATAATAGCATATAACGTTATACGTTATATCGTAATAGTATATAACGTTATATGTTATATCGTAATACTATATAACGTTATACGTTATATCGTAATAGTATATAACGTTATATGTTATATCGTAATAACATATAACGCTATACGTTATATCGAATACTATATAACGTTATACGTTATATCGTAATAGCATATAACGTTATACGTTATATCGTAATAGCATATAACGTTATACGATATATCGTAATACTATATAACGTTATATGTTATATCGTAATAGCATATAACGTTATACGTTATATCGTAATACTATATAACGTCATTAGCTATATCACAATAGCATATAACGTTATACGTTATATCGTAACAGTACATAACGTTATACGTTATATCGTAATAGTATATAACGTTATACGTTATATCGTAATAGTATATAACGTTATACGTTATATCGTAATATTATATAACGTTATACGATGCATCGCAATAATATATAACGTTATACGTTATATCGTAATAGTATATAACGTTATACGATGCATCGCAATAATATATAACGTTATACGTTATATCGTAATATTATATAACGTTATACGATGCATCGTAATAATATATAACGTTACACGTTATATCGTAATAGTATATAACGTTATACGTTATATCGTAATGCTAGATAACGTTGTACGTTATATCGTAATAGTATATAGCGTTATACGTTATATCGTAATGCTAGATAACGTTGTACGTTATATCGTAATAGTATATAACGTCATACGTTATATCGTAATAGTATATAACGTTATACGATGCATCGCAATAATATATAACGTTATACGTTATATCGTAATATTATATAACGTTATACGATGCATCGTAATAATATATAACGTTACACGTTATATCGTAATAGTATATAACGTTATACGTTATATCGTAATATTATATAACGTTATACGATGCATCGTAATAATATATAACGTTATACGTTATATCGTAATAGTATATAACGTAATACGTCATAACATAATGCTACATAACGTAATATGATTTATCGTAATAGTATATGACGTTATAAGTTATATCGTAATAGTATATAACGTTATATGATGCATCGCAATAATATATAACGTTATACGTTATATCGTAATAGTATATAACGTTATACGTTATACGTAATGGTATATGACGTTATACGTTATATCGTAATAGTATATAACGTTATACGTTATATCGTAATATTATATAACGTTATACGATGCATCGTAATAATATATAACGTTATACGTTATATCGTAATAGTATATAACGTAATACGTCATAACATAATGCTACATAAAGTAATAAGATAAATCGTAATAGTATATAACGTTATACGTTATACGTAATGGTATATAACGTTATACGTTATATCGTAATAGTATATAACGTTATACGTTATATCGTAATATTATATAACGTTATACGATGCATCGTAATAATATATAACGTTATACGTTATATCGTGAAAGTATATAACGTTATACGTTATAGCGTAATAGTATATAACTTTATACGTTATATCGTAATATCATATAACGTTATACGATGCATCGTAATAATATATAACGTTATACGTTATATCGTAATAGTATATAACGTTATACGTTATATCGTAATGCTAGATAACGTTGTACGTTATATCGTAATAGTATATAACGTTATACGATGCATCGTAATAATATATAACGTTACACGTTATATCGTAATAGTATATAACGTTATACGTTATATCGTAATATTATATAACGTTATACGATGCATCGTAATAATATATAACGTTATACGTTATATCGTAATAGTATATAACGTAATACGTCATAACATAATGCTACATATCGTAATATGATTTATCGTAATAGTATATAACGTTATACGTTATATCGTAATAGTATATAACGTTATACGTTATATCGTAATAGTATATAACGTTATACGTTATATCGTAATAGTATATAACGTTATACGATGCATCGCAATAATATATAACGTTATACGTTATATCGTAATGCTAGATAACGTTGTACGTTATATCGTAATAGTATATAACGTTATACGTTATATCGTAATAGTATATAACGTTATACGTTATATCGTAATATTATATAACGTTATACGATGCATCGTAATAATATATAACGTTACACGTTATATCGTAATAGTATATAACGTTATACGTTATATCGTAATGCTAGATAACGTTGTACGTTATATCGTAATAGTATATAACGTTATACGTTATATCGAAATAGTATATAACGTTATACGTTATATTGTAATACTATATAACGTTCTACGTTATATCGTAATGGTATATAACGTTATACGTTATATCGTAACTCTATATAACGTTATACGTTATATCGTAATAGTATATAAAGTTATACGATGCATCGTAATAATATATAACGATATACGTTATAACGTAATAGTATATAACGTAACACGTTATAACATAATGCTACATCACGTGATAAGATATATCGTTATAGTATATAACGTTATACGATGCATCGTAATAATATATAACGTTATACGTTATATCGTAATAGTATATAACGTTATACGATGCATCGCAATAATATATAACGTTATACGTTATATCGTAATATTATATAACGTTATACGATGCATCGTAATAATATATAACGTTACACGTTATATCGTAATAGTATATAACGTTATACGTTATAGCGTAATAGTATATTAAAGTTATAATTTATATCGTAATAGTACGTAACGTTATACATTATATCGTAATAGTATATAACGTTATACGTTATATCGTAATGCTAGAATACGTTGTACGTTATATCGTAATAGTATATAACGTTATACGATGCATCGTAATAATATATAACGTTACACGTTATATCGTAATAGTATATAACGTTATACGTTATATCGTAATATTATATAACGTTATACGATGCATCGTAATAATATATAACGTTATACGTTATATCGTAATAGTATATTACGTAATACGTCATAACATAATACTACATATCGTAATATGATTTATCGTAATAGTATATAACGTTATACGTTATATCGTAATAGTATATAACGTTATACGATGCATCGCAATAATATATAACGTTATACGTTATATCGTAATGCTAGATAACGATGTACGTTATATCGTAATAGTATATAACGTTATACGTTATATCGTAATAGTATATAACGTTATACGTTATATCGTAATATTATATAACGTTATACGATGCATCGTAATAATATATAACGTTATACGTTATATCGTAATAGTATATAACGTTATACGTTATATCGTAATGCTAGATAACGTTGTACGTTATATCGTAATAGTATATAACGTTATACGTTATATCGTAATACTATATAACGTTATACGTTATATCGTAATACTATATAACGTTATCAGCTATATCACAATAGCATATAACGTTATACGTTATATCGTAATAGTATATAACGTTATATGTTATATCGTAATACTATATAACGTTACACGTTATATCGTAATACTATATAACGTTATCAGCTATATCATAATAGCATATAACGTTATACGTTATATCGTAATAGTATATAACGTTATATGTTATATCGTAATACTATATAACGTTATACGTTATATCGTAATAGTATATAACGTTATATGTTATATCGTAATAACATATAACGCTATACGTTATATCGAATACTATATAACGTTATACGTTATATCGTAATAGCATATAACGTTATACGTTATATCGTAATAGCATATAACGTTATACGATATATCGTAATACTATATAACGTTATATGTTATATCGTAATAGCATATAACGTTATACGTTATATCGTAATACTATATAACGTCATTAGCTATATCACAATAGCATATAACGTTATACGTTATATCGTAATAGTACATAACGTTATACGTTATATCGTAATAGCATATAACGTTATACGTTATATCGTAATACTATATAACGTTATACGTTATATCATAGTAGTATATAACGTTATACGTTATATCGTAATAGCATATAACGTTATACGTTATATCGTAATACTATATAACGTTATATGTTATATCGTAATAGCATATAACGTTATACGTTATATCGTAATACTATATAACGTTATTAGCTATATCACAATAGCATATAACGTTATACGTTATATCGTAATAGTACATAACGTTATACGTTATATCGTAATAGCATATAACGTTATACGTTATATCGTAATAGCATATAACGTTATACGTTATATCGTAATACTATATAACGTCATACGTTATATCGTAATAGCATATAACGTTATACGTTATATCGTAATACTATATAACGTTATTAGCTATATCACAATAGCATATAACGTTATACGTTATATCGTAATAGTACATAAGGTTATACGTTATATCGTAATAGTATATAACGTTATATGTTATATCGTAATAGCATATAACGTTATATGTTATATCGTAAGAGCATATAACGTTATACGTTATATCGTAATAGTATGTAACGTTATACGTTATATCGTAATACTATATAACGTTATACGTTATATCGTAATACTATATAACGTTATACGTTATATCATAGTATTATATAACGTTATACGTTATATCGTAATATAATATATAACGTTATATGTTATATCGTAATAGCATATAACGATATACGTTATATCGTAATAGTATATAACGTTATACGTTATATCGTAATAGCATATAACGTTATAAGTTATATCGTAATAGCATATAACGTTATACGTTATATCGTAATACTATATAACGTTATACGTTATATCATAGTATTATATAACGTTATACGTTATATCGTAATATTATATAACGTTATAAGTTATATCGTAGTAGCATATAACGTTATACGTTATATCGCAATAGTATATAACGTTATACGTTATATCGTAATAGTATATAACGTTAAAGGTTATATCGTAATACTATATAACGTTATTAGCTATATCATAATAGCATATAACGTTATACGTTATATCGTAATAGTATATAACGTTATATGTTATATCGTAATAGTATATAACGTTATACGTTATATCGTAATACTATATAACGTTATACGTTATATCGTAATACTATATAACGTTATACGTTATATCGTAATAGCATATAACGTTATACGTTATATCGTAATAGCATATAACGTTATACGTTATATCGTAATAGCATATAACGTAATACGTTATAACATAATGCTACATAACGTAATAAGATAAATCGTAATAGTATACAACGTTATACGTTATATCGTAATAGTATATAACGTTATACGATGCATCGTAATAATATTTAACGTTATACGTTATATCGTAATAGTATATAACGTAATACGTTATAACATAATGCTACATAACGTAATAAGATATATCGTAATAGTATATAACGTAATACGTCATAACATAATGCTACATAAAGTAATAAGATACATCGTAATAGTATATAACGTTTTACGTTATATCGTAAAACTATATAACGTTATATGTTATATCGTAATAGTATATAACGTTATACGATGCATCGCAATAATGTATAACGTTACACGTTATATCGTAATAGTATATAACGTTATACGATGCATCGCAATAATGTATAACGTTACACGTTATATCGTAATAGTATATAACGTTATACGTTATATCGTAGTGCTAGATAACGTTGTACGTTATATCGTAATAGTATATAACGTTATACGTTATATCGTAATAGTATATAACGTTATACGT
This sequence comes from Bombus terrestris, assembly GCF_910591885.1. Taxonomy (NCBI): domain Eukaryota; kingdom Metazoa; phylum Arthropoda; class Insecta; order Hymenoptera; family Apidae; genus Bombus; species Bombus terrestris. The sequence goes on from NC_063278.1 coordinate 11,695,867, forward strand.
TATATCGTAATGCTAGATAACGTTGTACGTTATATCGTAATAGTATATAACGTTATACGTTATATCGTAATAGTATATAACGTTATACGTTATATCGTAATAGTATATAACGTTATACGTTATATCGTAATAGTATATAACGTTATACGTTATATCGTAATATTATATAACGTTATACGATGCATCGTAATAATATATAACGCTATACGTTATATCGTAATAGTATATAACGTTATACGATGCATCGCAATAATATATAACGTTATACGTTATATCGTGAAAGTATATAACGTTATACGTTATAGCGTAATAGTATATAACTTTATACGTTATATCGTAATATCATATAACGTTATACGATGCATCGTAATAATATATAACGTTATACGTTATATCGTAATAGTATATAACGTCATACGTTATATCGTAATAGTATATAACGTTATACGATGCATCGCAATAATATATAACGTTATACGTTATATCGTAATATTATATAACGTTATACGATGCATCGTAATAATATATAACGTTACACGTTATATCGTAATAGTATATAACGTTATACGTTATATCGTAATATTATATAACGTTATACGATGCATCGTAATAATATATAACGTTATACGTTATATCGTAATAGTATATAACGTAATACGTCATAACATAATGCTACATAACGTAATATGATTTATCGTAATAGTATATGACGTTATAAGTTATATCGTAATAGTATATAACGTTATATGATGCATCGCAATAATATATAACGTTATACGTTATATCGTAATAGTATATAACGTTATACGTTATACGTAATGGTATATGACGTTATACGTTATATCGTAATAGTATATAACGTTATACGTTATATCGTAATATTATATAACGTTATACGATGCATCGTAATAATATATAACGTTATACGTTATATCGTAATAGTATATAACGTAATACGTCATAACATAATGCTACATAAAGTAATAAGATAAATCGTAATAGTATATAACGTTATACGTTATACGTAATGGTATATAACGTTATACGTTATATCGTAATAGTATATAACGTTATACGTTATATCGTAATATTATATAACGTTATACGATGCATCGTAATAATATATAACGTTATACGTTATATCGTGAAAGTATATAACGTTATACGTTATAGCGTAATAGTATATAACTTTATACGTTATATCGTAATATCATATAACGTTATACGATGCATCGTAATAATATATAACGTTATACGTTATATCGTAATAGTATATAACGTTATACGTTATATCGTAATGCTAGATAACGTTGTACGTTATATCGTAATAGTATATAACGTTATACGATGCATCGTAATAATATATAACGTTACACGTTATATCGTAATAGTATATAACGTTATACGTTATATCGTAATATTATATAACGTTATACGATGCATCGTAATAATATATAACGTTATACGTTATATCGTAATAGTATATAACGTAATACGTCATAACATAATGCTACATATCGTAATATGATTTATCGTAATAGTATATAACGTTATACGTTATATCGTAATAGTATATAACGTTATACGTTATATCGTAATAGTATATAACGTTATACGATGCATCGCAATAATATATAACGTTATACGTTATATCGTAATGCTAGATAACGTTGTACGTTATATCGTAATAGTATATAACGTTATACGTTATATCGTAATAGTATATAACGTTATACGTTATATCGTAATATTATATAACGTTATACGATGCATCGTAATAATATATAACGTTACACGTTATATCGTAATAGTATATAACGTTATACGTTATATCGTAATGCTAGATAACGTTGTACGTTATATCGTAATAGTATATAACGTTATACGTTATATCGAAATATTATATAACGTTATACGTTATATTGTAATACTATATAACGTTCTACGTTATATCGTAATGGTATATAACGTTATACGTTATATCGTAACTCTATATAACGTTATACGTTATATGGTAATAGTATATAAAGTTATACGATGCATCGTAATAATATATAACGATATACGTTATAACGTAATAGTATATAACGTAACACGTTATAACATAATGCTACATCACGTGATAAGATATATCGTTATAGTATATAACGTTATACGATGCATCGTAATAATATATAACGTTATACGTTATATCGTAATAGTATATAACGTTATACGTTATATCGTAATAGCATATAACGTTATACGTTATATCGTAATAGTATATAACGTTATATGTTATATCGTAATACTTTATAACGTTATACGTTATATCGTAATACTATATAACGCTATACGTTATATCGTAATAGCATATAACGTTATACGTTATATCGTAATAGCATATAACGTTATATGTTATATCGTAATACTATATAACGTTATACGTTATATCATAGTAGTATATAACGTTATACGCTTTATCGTAATAGTATATAAAGTTATACGTTATATCGTAATAGCATATAACGTTATACGTTATATCGTAATACTATATAACGTTATTGGATATATCATAATAGCATATAACGTTATACGTTATATCGTAATAGCATATAACGTTATGTGTTATATCGTAATACTATATAACGTTATACGTTATATCATAGCAGTATATAACGTTATACGTTATATCGTAATAGCATATAACGTTATACGTTATATCGCAATAGTATATAACGTTATACGTTATATCATAGTATTATATAACGTTATACGTTATATCGTAATATAATATATAACGTTATATGTTATATCGTAATAGCATATAACGATATACGTTATATCGTAATAGTATATAACGTTATACGTTATATCGTAATAGCATATAACGTTATACGTTATATCGTAATAGCATATAACGTTATACGTTATATCGTAATACTATATAACGTTATACGTTATATCATAGTATTATATAACGTTATACGTTATATCGTAATATTATATAACGTTATAAGTTATATCGTAGTAGCATATAACGTTATACGTTATATCGCAATAGTATATAACGTTATACGTTATATCGTAATAGTATATAACGTTAAAGGTTATATCGTAATACTATATAACGTTATTAGCTATATCATAATAGCATATAACGTTATACGTTATATCGTAATAGTATATAACGTTATATGTTATATCGTAATAGTATATAACGTTATACGTTATATCGTAATACTATATAACGTTATACGTTATATCGTAGTACTATATAACGTTATACGTTATATCGTAATAGCATATAACGTTATACGTTATATCGTAATAGCATATAACGTTATACGTTATATCGTAATAGCATATAACGTAATACGTTATAACATAATGCTACATAACGTAATAAGATAAATCGTAATAGTATACAACGTTATACGTTATATCGTAATAGTATATAACGTTATACGATGCATCGTAATAATATATAACGTTATACGTTATATCGTAATAGTATATAACGTAATACGTTATAACATAATGCTACATAACGTAATAAGATATATCGTAATAGTATATAACGTAATACGTCATAACATAATGCTACATAAAGTAATAAGATACATCGTAATAGTATATAACGTTTTACGTTATATCGTAAAACTATATAACGTTATATGTTATATCGTAATAGTATATAACGTTATACGATGCATCGCAATAATGTATAACGTTACACGTTATATCGTAATAGTATATAACGTTATACGATGCATCGCAATAATGTATAACGTTACACGTTATATCGTAATAGTATATAACGTTATACGTTATATCGTAGTGCTAGATAACGTTGTACGTTATATCGTAATAGTATATAACGTTATACGTTATATCGTAATAGTATATAACGTTATACGTTATATCGTAATGCTAGATAACGTTGTACGTTATATCGTAATAGTATATAACGTTATACGTTATATCGAAATATTATATAACGTTATACGTTATATTGTAATACTATATAACGTTCTACGTTATATCGTAATGGTATATAACGTTATACGTTATATCGTAACTCTATATAACGTTATACGTTATATCGTAATAGTATATAACGTTATACGTTATATCGTAATGCTAGATAACGTTGTACGTTATATCGTAATAGTATATAACGTTATACGTTATATCGTAATAGTATATAACGTTATACGTTATATCGTAATATTATATAACGTTATACGATGCATCGTAATAATATATAACGTTACACGTTATATCGTAATAGTATATAACGTTATACGTTATGTCGTAATGCTAGATAACGTTGTACGTTATGTCGTAATAGTATATAACGTTATACGTTATATCGAAATATTATATAACGTTATACGTTATATTGTAATACTATATAACGTTCTACGTTATATCGTAATGGTATATAACGTTATACGTTATATCGTAACTCTATATAACGTTATACGTTATATCGTAATAGTATATAAAGTTATACGATGCATCGTAATAATATATAACGATATACGTTATAACGTAATAGTATATAACGTAACACGTTATAACATAATGCTACATCACGTGATAAGATATATCGTTATAGTATATAACGTTATACGATGCATCGTAATAATATATAACGTTATACGTTATATCGTAATAGTATATAACGTTATGCGTTATATCGTAATAGCATATAACGTTATACGTTATATCGTAATAGTATATAACGTTATATGTTATATCGTAATACTTTATAACGTTATACGTTATATCGTAATACTATATAACGCTATACGTTATATCGTAATAGCATATAACGTTATACGTTATATCGTAATAGCATATAACGTTATATGTTATATCGTAATACTATATAACGTTATACGTTATATCATAGTAGTATATAACGTTATACGCTTTATCGTAATAGTATATAAAGTTATACGTTATATCGTAATAGCATATAACGTTATACGTTATATCGTAATACTATATAACGTTATTGGATATATCATAATAGCATATAACGTTATACGTTATATCGTAATAGCATATAACGTTATGTGTTATATCGTAATACTATATAACGTTATACGTTATATCATAGCAGTATATAACGTTATACGTTATATCGTAATAGCATATAACGTTATACGTTATATCGCAATAGTATATAACGTTATACGTTATATCATAGTATTATATAACGTTATACGTTATATCGTAATATAATATATAACGTTATATGTTATATCGTAATAGCATATAACGATATACGTTATATCGTAATAGTATATAACGTTATACGTTATATCGTAATAGCATATAACGTTATACGTTATATCGTAATAGCATATAACGTTATACGTTATATCGTAATACTATATAACGTTATACGTTATATCATAGTATTATATAACGTTATACGTTATATCGTAATATTATATAACGTTATAAGTTATATCGTAGTAGCATATAACGTTATACGTTATATCGCAATAGTATATAACGTTATACGTTATATCGTAATAGTATATAACGTTAAAGGTTATATCGTAATACTATATAACGTTATTAGCTATATCATAATAGCATATAACGTTATACGTTATATCGTAATAGTATATAACGTTATATGTTATATCGTAATAGTATATAACGTTATACGTTATATCGTAATACTATATAACGTTATACGTTATATCGTAGTACTATATAACGTTATACGTTATATCGTAATAGCATATAACGTTATACGTTATATCGTAATAGCATATAACGTTATACGTTATATCGTAATAGCATATAACGTAATACGTTATAACATAATGCTACATAACGTAATAAGATAAATCGTAATAGTATACAACGTTATACGTTATATCGTAATAGTATATAACGTTATACGATGCATCGTAATAATATATAACGTTATACGTTATATCGTAATAGTATATAACGTAATACGTTATAACATAATGCTACATAACGTAATAAGATATATCGTAATAGTATATAACGTAATACGTCATAACATAATGCTACATAAAGTAATAAGATACATCGTAATAGTATATAACGTTTTACGTTATATCGTAAAACTATATAACGTTATATGTTATATCGTAATAGTATATAACGTTATACGATGCATCGCAATAATGTATAACGTTACACGTTATATCGTAATAGTATATAACGTTATACGATGCATCGCAATAATGTATAACGTTACACGTTATATCGTAATAGTATATAACGTTATACGTTATATCGTAGTGCTAGATAACGTTGTACGTTATATCGTAATAGTATATAACGTTATACGTTATATCGTAATAGTATATAACGTTATACGTTATATCGTAATGCTAGATAACGTTGTACGTTATATCGTAATAGTATATAACGTTATACGATGCATCGTAATAATATATAACGTTACACGTTATATCGTAATAGTATATAACGTTATACGTTATATCGTAATATTATATAACGTTATACGATGCATCGTAATAATATATAACGTTATACGTTATATCGTAATAGTATATAACGTAATACGTCATAACATAATGCTACATATCGTAATATGATTTATCGTAATAGTATATAACGTTATACGTTATATCGTAATAGTATATAACGTTATACGTTATATCGTAATAGTATATAACGTTATACGATGCATCGCAATAATATATAACGTTATACGTTATATCGTAATGCTAGATAACGTTGTACGTTATATCGTAATAGTATATAACGTTATACGTTATATCGTAATAGTATATAACGTTATACGTTATATCGTAATATTATATAACGTTATACGATGCATCGTAATAATATATAACGTTACACGTTATATCGTAATAGTATATAACGTTATACGTTATATCGTAATGCTAGATAACGTTGTACGTTATATCGTAATAGTATATAACGTTATACGTTATATCGAAATATTATATAACGTTATACGTTATATTGTAATACTATATAACGTTCTACGTTATATCGTAATGGTATATAACGTTATACGTTATATCGTAACTCTATATAACGTTATACGTTATATCGTAATAGTATATAAAGTTATACGATGCATCGTAATAATATATAACGATATACGTTATAACGTAATAGTATATAACGTAACACGTTATAACATAATGCTACATCACGTGATAAGATATATCGTTATAGTATATAACGTTATACGATGCATCGTAATAATATATAACGTTATACGTTATATCGTAATAGTATATAACGTTATACGTTATATCGTAATAGCATATAACGTTATACGTTATATCGTAATAGTATATAACGTTATATGTTATATCGTAATACTTTATAACGTTATACGTTATATCGTAATACTATATAACGCTATACGTTATATCGTAATAGCATATAACGTTATACGTTATATCGTAATAGCATATAACGTTATATGTTATATCGTAATACTATATAACGTTATACGTTATATCATAGTAGTATATAACGTTATACGCTTTATCGTAATAGTATATAACGTTATACGTTATATCGTAATAGCATATAACGTTATACGTTATATCGTAATACTATATAATGTTATTGGATATATCATAATAGCATATAACGTTATACGTTATATCGTAATAGTATATAACGTTATGTGTTATATCGTAATACTATATAACGTTATACGCTATATCGTAATAGGATATAACGTTATACGTTATATCGTAATAGCATATAACGTTATACGTTATATCGTAATACTATATAACGTTATACGTTATATCATAGCAGTATATAACGTTATACGTTATATCGTAATAGCATATAACGTTATACGTTATATCGCAATAGTATATAACGTTATACGTTATATCATAGCAGTATATAACGTTATACGTTATATCGTAATAGCATATAACGTTATACGTTATATCGCAATAGTATATAACGTTATACGTTATATCATAGTAGTATATAACGTTATACGTTATATCGTAATAGTATATAACGTTATACGTTATATCGTAGTAGTATATAACGTTATACGTTATATCGTAATACTATATAACGTTATACGTTATATCGTAATAGTATATAACGTTATATGTTATATCGTAATAACATATAACGCTATACGTTATATCGTAATACTATATAAAGTTATCAGCTATATCATAATAGCATATAACGTTATACGTTATATCGTAATAGTATATAACGTTATATGTTATATCGTAATACTATATAACGTTATACGTTATATCGTAATAGTATATAACGTTATACGCTATATCGTAATAGGATATAACGTTATACGTTATATCGTAATAGCATATAACGTTATACGTTATATCGTAATAGCATATAACGTTATACGTTATATCGTAATACTATATAACGTTATACGTTATATCGTAATAGTATATAACGTTATATGTTATATCGTAATAACATATAACGCTATACGTTATATCGTAATAGTATATAACGTTATACGTTATATCGTAATACTATATAACGTTATACGTTATATCGTAATACTATATAACGTTATACGTTATATCGTAATAGTATATAACGTTATACGTTATATCGTAATAGTATATAACGTTATATGTTATATCGTAATAACATATAACGCTATACGTTATATCGTAATACTATATAACGTTATCGGCTATATCATAATAGCATATAACGTTATATGTTATATCGTAATAGTATATAACGATATACGTTATATCGTAATACTATATAACGTTATATGTTATATCGTAATACTATATAACGTTATACGCTATATCGTAATAGGATATAACGTTATACGTTATATCGTAATAGCATATAACGTTATACGTTATATCGTAATAGCATATAACGTTATACGTTATATCGTAATACTATATAACGTTATACGTTATATCGTAATAGTATATAACGTTATACGTTATATCGTAATACTATATAACGCTATACGTTATATCGTAATAGTATATAACGTTATACGTTATATCGTAATACTATATAACGTTATACGTTATATCGTAATACTATATAACGTTATACGTTATATCGTAATAGTATATAACGTTATACGTTATATCGTAATAGTATATAACGTTATATGTTATATCGTAATAACATATAACGCTATACGTTATATCGTAATACTATATAACGTTATACGTTATATCATAGTATTATATATCGTTATACGTTATATCGTAATAGTATATAACGTTATATGTTATATCGTAATAGCATATAACGTTATACGTTATATCGTAATAGTATATAACGTTATACGTTATATCGTAATAGTATATAACGTTATACGTTATATCGTAATAGCATATAACGTTATACGTTATATCGTAATAGCACATAACGTTATACGTCATATCGTAATAGTATATAACGTTATACGTTATATCATAGTCGTATATAACGTTATACGTTATATCGTACTAGTATATAACGTTATATGTTATATCGTAATAGCATATAACGTTATACGTTATATCGTAATAGTATATAACGTTATACGTTATATCGTAATAGCATATAACGTTATACGTTATATCGTAATAGCATATAACGTTATACGTTATATCGTAGTAGCATATAACGTTATACGTTATATCGTAATAACATATAACGCTATACGTTATATCGTAATAGTATATAACGATATACGTTATATCGTAATACTATATAACGTTATACGTTATATCGTAATAGTATATAACGTTATACGCTATATCGTAATAGGATATAACGTTATACGTTATATCGTAATAGCATATAACGTTATACGTTATATCGTAATAGCATATAACGTTATACGTTATATCGTAATACTATATAACGTTATACGTTATATCGTAATAGTATATAACGTTATATGTTATATCGTAATAACATATAACGCTATACGTTATATCGTAATAGTATATAACGTTATACGTTATATCGTAATACTATATAACGTTATACGTTATATCATAGTAGTATATAACGTTATACGTTATATCGTAGTAGCATATAACGTTATACGTTATATCGTAATAGTATATAACGTTATACGTTATATCGTAATAGTATATAACGTTATATGTTATATCGTAATAACATATAACGCTATACGTTATATCGTAATACTATATAACGTTATTGGATATATCGTAATAGCATATAACGTTATATGTTATATCGTAATAACATATAACGCTATACGTTATATCGTAATAGTATATAACGTTATACGTTATATCGTAATAGTATATAACGTTAAAGGTTATATCGTAATACTATATAACGTTATTAGCTATATCATAATAGCATACAACGTTATACGTTATATCGTAATAGTATATAACGTTATATGTTATATCGTAATACTATATAACGTTATACGTTATATCGTAATAGTATATAACGTTATATGTTATATCGTAATAACACATAACGCTATACGTTATATCGTAATAGTGTATAACGATATACGTTATATCGTAATACTATATAACGTTATACGTTATATCGTAATAGTATATAACGTTATATGTTATATCGTAATAACATATAACGCTATACGTTATATCGTAATAGTATATAACGTTATGTGTTATATCGTAATAACATATAACGCTATACGTTATATCGTAATAGTATATAACGATATACGTTATATCGTAATACTATATAACGTTATACGTTATATCGTAATACTATATAACGTTATACGTTATATCGTAATAGTATATAACGTTATATGTTATATCGTAATAACATATAACGCTATACGTTATATCGTAATAGTATATAACGTTATACGTTATATCGTAATACTATATAACGTTATACGTTATATCGTAATAGTATATAACGTTATATGTTATATCGTAATACTATATAACGTTATATGTTATATCGTAATAGTATATAACGATATACGTTATATCGTAATACTATATAACGTTATATGTTATATCGTAATACTATATAACGTTATACGCTATATCGTAATAGGATATAACGTTATACGTTATATCGTAATAGCATATAACGTTATACGTTATATCGTAATACTATATAACGTTATACGTTATATCGTAATAGTATATAACGTTATATGTTATATCGTAATAACATATAACGCTATACGTTATATCGTAATAGTATATAACGATATACGTTATATCGTAATACTATATAACGTTATACGTTATATCGTAATACTATATAACGTTATACGTTATATCGTAATAGTATATAACGTTATATGTTATATCGTAATAACATATAACGCTATACGTTATGTCGTAATAGTATATAACGTTATACGTTATATCGTAATACTATATAACGCTATACGTTATATCGTAATAGTATATAACGATATACGTTATATCGTAATACTATATAACGTTATACGTTATATCGTAATACTATATAACGTTATACGTTATATCGTAATAGTATATAACGTTATATGTTATATCGTAATAACATATAACGCTATACGTTATATCGTAATAGTATATAACGTTATACGTTATATCGTAATACTATATAACGTTATACGTTATATCGTAATAGTATATAACGTTATATGTTATATCGTAATACTATATAACGTTATATGTTATATCGTAATAGTATATAACGATATACGTTATATCGTAATACTATATAACGTTATATGTTATATCGTAATACTATATAACGTTATACGCTATATCGTAATAGGATATAACGTTATACGTTATATCGTAATAGCATATAACGTTATACGTTATATCGTAATACTATATAACGTTATACGTTATATCGTAATAGTATATAACGTTATATGTTATATCGTAATAACATATAACGCTATACGTTATATCATAGTATTATATATCGTTATACGTTATATCGTAATAGTATATAACGTTATATGTTATATCGTAAGAGCATATAACGATATACGTTATATCGTAATACTATATAACGTTATACGTTATATCGTAATAGTATATAACGTTATATGTTATATCGTATTAACATATAACGCTATACGTTATATCGTAATACTATATAACGTTATACGTTATATCATAGTATTATATATCGTTATACGTTATATCGTAATAGTATATAACGTTATATGTTATATCGTAATAGCATATAACGTTATACGTTATATCGTAATAGCATATAACGTTATACGTTATATCGTAATAGCATATAACGTTATACGTCATATCGTAATAGTATATAACGTTATACGTTATATCGTAATAGTATATAACGTTATATGTTATATCGTAATAGCATATAACGTTATACGTTATATCGTAATAGCATATAACGTTATACGTTATATCGTAATAGCATATAACGTTATACGTTATATCGTAATAGCATATAACGCTATACGTTATATCGTAATACTATATAACGTTATACGTTATATCATAGTAGTATATAACGTTATACGTTATATCGTAATAGTATATAACGTTATATGTTATATCGTAATAGCATATAACGTTATACGTTATATCGTAATAGCATATAACGTTATACGTTATATCGTAATAGTATATAACGTTATATGTTATATCGTAATACTTTATAACGTTATACGTTATATCGTAATACTATATAACGCTATACGTTATATCGTAATAGCATATAACGTTATACGTTATATCGTAATAGCATATAACGTTATGTGTTATATCGTAATACTATATAACGTTATACGTTATATCATAGTAGTATATAACGTTATACGCTTTATCGTAATAGTATATAACGTTATACGTTATATCGTAATAGCATATAACGTTATACGTTATATCGTAATACTATATAATGTTATTGGATATATCATAATAGCATATAACGTTATACGTTATATCGTAATAGCATATAACGTTATGTGTTATATCGTAATACTATATAACGTTATACGCTATATCGTAATAGGATATAACGTTATACGTTATATCGTAATAGCATATAACGTTATACGTTATATCGTAATACTATATAACGTTATACGTTATATCATAGCAGTATATAACGTTATACGTTATATCGTAATAGCATATAACGTTATACGTTATATCGCAATAGTATATAACGTTATACGTTATATCATAGCAGTATATAACGTTATACGTTATATCGTAATAGCATATAACGTTATACGTTATATCGCAATAGTATATAACGTTATACGTTATATCATAGTAGTATATAACGTTATACGTTATATCGTAATAGTATATAACGTTATACGTTATATCGTAGTAGTATATAACGTTATACGTTATATCGTAATACTATATAACGTTATACGTTATATCGTAATAGTATATAACGTTATATGTTATATCGTAATAACATATAACGCTATACGTTATATCGTAATACTATATAAAGTTATCAGCTATATCATAATAGCATATAACGTTATACGTTATATCGTAATAGTATATAACGTTATATGTTATATCGTAATACTATATAACGTTATACGTTATATCGTAATAGTATATAACGTTATACGCTATATCGTAATAGGATATAACGTTATACGTTATATCGTAATAGCATATAACGTTATACGTTATATCGTAATAGCATATAACGTTATACGTTATATCGTAATACTATATAACGTTATACGTTATATCGTAATAGTATATAACGTTATATGTTATATCGTAATAACATATAACGCTATACGTTATATCGTAATAGTATATAACGTTATACGTTATATCGTAATACTATATAACGTTATACGTTATATCGTAATACTATATAACGTTATACGTTATATCGTAATAGTATATAACGTTATACGTTATATCGTAATAGTATATAACGTTATATGTTATATCGTAATAACATATAACGCTATACGTTATATCGTAATACTATATAACGTTATCGGCTATATCATAATAGCATATAACGTTATATGTTATATCGTAATAGTATATAACGATATACGTTATATCGTAATACTATATAACGTTATATGTTATATCGTAATACTATATAACGTTATACGCTATATCGTAATAGGATATAACGTTATACGTTATATCGTAATAGCATATAACGTTATACGTTATATCGTTATAGCATATAACGTTATACGTTATATCGTAATACTATATAACGTTATACGTTATATCGTAATAGTATATAACGTTATACGTTATATCGTAATACTATATAACGCTATACGTTATATCGTAATAGTATATAACGTTATACGTTATATCGTAATACTATATAACGTTATACGTTATATCGTAATACTATATAACGTTATACGTTATATCGTAATAGTATATAACGTTATACGTTATATCGTAATAGTATATAACGTTATATGTTATATCGTAATAACATATAACGCTATACGTTATATCGTAATACTATATAACGTTATACGTTATATCATAGTATTATATATCGTTATACGTTATATCGTAATAGTATATAACGTTATATGTTATATCGTAATAGCATATAACGTTATACGTTATATCGTAATAGTATATAACGTTATACGTTATATCGTAATAGTATATAACGTTATACGTTATATCGTAATAGCATATAACGTTATACGTTATATCGTAATAGTATATAACGTTATATGTTATATCGTAATAACATATAACGCTATACGTTATATCGTAATACTATATAACGTTATTGGATATATCGTAATAGCATATAACGTTATATGTTATATCGTAAGAGCATATAACGATATACGTTATATCGTAATACTATATAACGTTATACGTTATATCGTAATAGTATATAACGTTATATGTTATATCGTATTAACATATAACGCTATACGTTATATCGTAATACTATATAACGTTATACGTTATATCATAGTATTATATATCGTTATACGTTATATCGTAATTGTATATAACGTTATATGTTATATCGTAATAGCATATAACGTTATACGTTATATCGTAATAGTATATAACGTTATACGTTATAACGTAATAGTATATAACGTTATACGTTATATCGTAATAGCATATAACGTTATACGTTATATCGTAATAGCATATAACGTTATACGTCATATCGTAATAGTATATAACGTTATACGTTATATCGTAATAGTATATAACGTTATATGTTATATCGTAATAGCATATAACGTTATACGTTATATCGTAATAGCATATAACGTTATACGTTATATCGTAATAGCATATAACGCTATACGTTATATCGTAATACTATATAACGTTATACGTTATATCATAGTAGTATATAACGTTATACGTTATATCGTAATAGTATATAACGTTATACGTTATATCGTAATAGCATATAACGTTATACGTTATATCGTAATAGCATATAACGTTATACGTTATATCGTAATAGCATATAACGTTATACGTTATATCGTAATACTATATAACGTTATACGTTATATCATAGTAGTATATAACGTTATCCGCTTTATCGTAATAGTATATAACGTTATACGTTATATCGTAATAGCATATAACGTTATATGTTATATCGTAATAGCATATAACGTTATACGTTATATCGTAATAGTATATAACGTTATAAGTTATATCGTAATAGCATATAACGTTATACGTTATATCGTAATAGCATATAACGTTCTACGTTATATCGTAGTAGCATATAACGTTATACGTTATATCGTAATACTATATAACGTTATACGTTATATCATAGTAGTATATAACGTTATACGTTATATCGTAGTAGCATATAACGTTATACGTTATATCGTAATAGTATATAACGTTATACGTTATATCGTAATAGTATATAACGTTATACGTTATATCGTAATAGTATATAACGTTAAAGGTTATATCGTAATACTATATAACGTTATATGTTATATCGTAATACTATATAACGTTATACGTTATATCGTAATAGTATATAACGTTATATGTTATATCGTAATAACATATAACGCTATACGTTATATCGTAATAGTATATAACGATATCCGTTATATCGTAATACTATATAACGTTATACGTTATATCGTAATAGTATATAACGTTATATGTTATATCGTAATAACATATAACGCTATACGTTATATCGTAATAGTATATAACGCTATACGTTATATCGTAATAGCATATAACGTTATACGTTATATCGTAATAGCATATAACGTTATACGTTATATAGTAATACTATATAACGTTATACGTTATATCATAGTATTATATAACGTTATACGTTATATCGTAGTAGCATATAACGTTATACGTTATATCGTAATAGTATATAACGTTATACGTTATATCGTAATAGTATATAACGTTATACGTTATATCGTAATAGTATATAACGTTAAAGGTTATATCGTAATACTATATAACGTTATTACCTATATCATAATAGCATACAACGTTATACGTTATATCGTAATAGTATATAACGTTATATGTTATATCGTAATACTATATAACGTTATACGTTATATCGTAATAGTATATAACGTTATATGTTATATCGTAATAACATATAACGCTATACGTTATATCGTAATAGTATATAACGATATCCGTTATATCGTAATACTATATAACGTTATACGTTATATCGTAATAGTATATAACGTTATATGTTATATCGTAATAACATATAACGCTATACGTTATATCGTAATAGTATATAACGCTATACGTTATATCGTAATAGCATATAACGTTATACGTTATATCGTAATAGCATATAACGTTATACGTTATATAGTAATACTATATAACGTTATACGTTATATCATAGTATTATATAACGTTATACGTTATATCGTAATAGTATATAACGTTATACGTTATATCGTAATAGTATATAACGTTATATGTTATATCGTAATAGCATATAACGTTATACGTTATATCGTAATAGCATATAACGTTATACGTTATATCGTAATAGCATATAACGTTATACGTTATATCGTAATAGCATATAACGTTATACGTTATATCGTAATAGTAGATAACGTTATACGTTATATCATAGTAGTATATAACGTTATACGTTATATCGTAATACTATATAACGTTATACGTTATATCGTAGTAGTATATAACGTTATACGTTATATCGTAATAGTATATAACGTTATATGTTATATCGTAATAACATATAACGCTATACGTTATATCGTAATACTATATAACGTTATACGTTATATCGTAATAGCATATAACGTTATACGTTATATCGTAATAGCATATAACGTTATACGTTATATCGTAATACTATATAACGTTATAGGTTATATCGTAATAGTATATAACGTTATACGTTATATCGTAATACTATATAACGTTATTAGCTATATCACAATAGCATATAACGTTATACGTTATATCGTAATAGTACATAACGTTATACGTTATATCGTAATAGAAAATAACGTTATACGTTATATCGTAATACTATATAACGTTATACGTTATATCTTAGTAGCATATAACGTTATACGTTATATCGTAATACTATATAACGTTATACGTTATATCGTAATAGTATATAACGTTATACGTTATATCGTAATAGTATATAACGTTATATGTTATATCGTAATAGTATATAACGTTACACGTTATATCGTAATACTATATAACGTTATCAGCTATATCATAATAGCATATAACGTTATACGTTATATCGTAATAGTATATAACGTTATATGTTATATCGTAATACTATATAACGTTATATGTTATATCGTAATAGCATATAACGTTATACGTTATATCGTAATACTATATAACGTTATTAGCTATATCACAATAGCATATAACGTTATACGTTATATCGTAATAGTACATAACGTTATACGTTATATCGTAGTAGCATATAACGTTATACGTTATATCGTAATACTATATAACGTTATACGTTATATCTCAGTAGCATATAACGTTATACGTTATATCGTAATACTATATAACGTTATACGTTATATCGTAATAGTATATAACGTTATACGTTATATCATAATAGTATATAACGTTATATGTTATATCGTAATAGCATATAACGTTATACGTTATATCGTAATACTATATAACGTTATAGGTTATATCGTAATAGCATATAACGTTATACGTTATATCGTAATACTATATAACGTTATTAGCTATATCACAATAGCATATAACGTTATACGTTATATCGTAATAGTACATAACGTTATACGTTATATCGTAATAGCATATAACGTTATACGTTATATCTTAGTAGCATATAACGTTATACGTTATATCGTAATACTATATAACGTTATACGTTATATCGTAATAGTATATAACGTTATACGTTATATCGTAATAGTACATAACGTTATATGTTATATCGTAATAGTATATAACGTTACACGTTATATCGTAATACTATATAACGTTATCAGCTATATCATAATAGCATATAACGTTATACGTTATATCGTAGTAGTATATAACGTTATATGTTATATCGTAATACTATATAACGTTATACGTTATATCGTAATAGTATATAACGTTATACGTTATATCGTAATAGTATATAACGTTATATGTTATATCGCATTAACATATAACGCTATACGTTATATCGTAATAGTATATAACGTTATACGTTATAACGTAATACTATATAACGTTATACGTTATATCGTAATAGCATGTAACGTTATACGTTATATCGTAATAGCATATAACGTTATACGTTATATCGTAATAGCATATAACGTTATACGTTATATCGTAATAGTATATAACGTTATATGTTATATCGTAATACTTTATAACGTTATACGTTATATCGTAATACTATATAACGCTATACGTTATATCGTAATAGCATATAACGTTATACGTTATATCGTAATAGCATATAACGTTATATGTTATATCGTAATACTATATAACGTTATACGTTATATCATAGTAGTATATAACGTTATACGCTTTATCGTAATAGTATATAACGTTATACGTTATATCGTAATAGCATATAACGTTATACGTTATATCGTAATACTATATAACGTTATTGGATATATCATAATAGCATATAACGTTATACGTTATATCGTAATAGCATATAACGTTATGTGTTATATCGTAATACTATATAACGTTATACGCTATATCGTAATAGGATATAACGTTATACGTTATATCGTAATAGCATATAACGTTATACGTTATATCGTAATACTATATAACGTTATACGTTATATCATAGCAGTATATAACGTTATACGTTATATCGTAATAGCATATAACGTTATACGTTATATCGCAATAGTATATAACGTTATACGTTATATCATAGCAGTATATAACGTTATACGTTATATCGTAATAGCATATAACGTTATACGTTATATCGCAATAGTATATAACGTTATACGTTATATCATAGTAGTATATAACGTTATACGTTATATCGTAATAGTATATAACGTTATACGTTATATCGTAGTAGTATATAACGTTATACGTTATATCGTAATACTATATAACGTTATACGTTATATCGTAATAGTATATAACGTTATATGTTATATCGTAATAACATATAACGCTATACGTTATATCGTAATACTATATAACGTTATCAGCTATATCATAATAGCATATAACGTTATACGTTATATCGTAATAGTATATAACGTTATATGTTATATCGTAATACTATATAACGTTATACGTTATATCGTAATAGTATATAACGTTATACGCTATATCGTAATAGGATATAACGTTATACGTTATATCGTAATAGCATATAACGTTATACGTTATATCGTAATAGCATATAACGTTATACGTTATATCGTAATACTATATAACGTTATACGTTATATCGTAATAGTATATAACGTTATATGTTATATCGTAATAACATATAACGCTATACGTTATATCGTAATAGTATATAACGTTATACGTTATATCGTAATACTATATAACGTTATACGTTATATCGTAATACTATATAACGTTATACGTTATATCGTAATAGTATATAACGTTATACGTTATATCGTAATAGTATATAACGTTATATGTTATATCGTAATAACATATAACGCTATACGTTATATCGTAATACTATATAACGTTATCGGCTATATCATAATAGCATATAACGTTATATGTTATATCGTAATAGTATATAACGATATACGTTATATCGTAATACTATATAACGTTATATGTTATATCGTAATACTATATAACGTTATACGCTATATCGTAATAGGATATAACGTTATACGTTATATCGTAATAGCATATAACGTTATACGTTATATCGTAATAGCATATAACGTTATACGTTATATCGTAATACTATATAACGTTATACGTTATATCGTAATAGTATATAACGTTATACGTTATATCGTAATACTATATAACGCTATACGTTATATCGTAATAGTATATAACGTTATACGTTATATCGTAATACTATATAACGTTATACGTTATATCGTAATACTATATAACGTTATACGTTATATCGTAATAGTATATAACGTTATACGTTATATCGTAATAGTATATAACGTTATATGTTATATCGTAATAACATATAACGCTATACGTTATATCGTAATACTATATAACGTTATACGTTATATCATAGTATTATATATCGTTATACGTTATATCGTAATAGTATATAACGTTATATGTTATATCGTAATAGCATATAACGTTATACGTTATATCGTAATAGTATATAACGTTATACGTTATATCGTAATAGTATATAACGTTATACGTTATATCGTAATAGCATATAACGTTATACGTTATATCGTAATAGCACATAACGTTATACGTCATATCGTAATAGTATATAACGTTATACGTTATATCATAGTCGTATATAACGTTATACGTTATATCGTACTAGTATATAACGTTATATGTTATATCGTAATAGCATATAACGTTATACGTTATATCGTAATAGTATATAACGTTATACGTTATATCGTAATAGCATATAACGTTATACGTTATATCGTAATAGCATATAACGTTATACGTTATATCGTAGTAGCATATAACGTTATACGTTATATCGTATTACTATATAACGTTATACGTTATATCATAGTAGTATATAACGTTATACGTTATATCGTAGTAGCATATAACGTTATACGTTATATCGTAATAGTATATAACGTTATATGTTATATCGTAATAGCATATAACGTTATACGTTATATCGTAATAGCATATAACGTTATACGTTATATCGTAATAGCATATAACGTTATACGTTATATCGTAATAGCATATAACGTTATACGTTATATCGTAATACTATATAACGTTATACGTTATATCATAGTAGTATATAACGTTATCCGCTTTATCGTAATAGTATATAACGTTATACGTTATATCGTAAGAGCATATAACGTTATATGTTATATCGTAATAGCATATAACGTTATACGTTATATCGTAATAGTATATAACGTTATACGTTATATCGTAATAGCATATAACGTTATACGTTATATCGTAATAGCATATAACGTTATACGTTATATCGTAGTAGCATATAACGTTATACGTTATATCGTAATACTATATAACGTTATACGTTATATCATAGTAGTATATAACGTTATACGTTATATCGTAGTAGCATATAACGTTATACGTTATATCGTAATAGTATATAACGTTATACGTTATATCGTAATAGTATATAACGTTATATGTTATATCGTAATAACATATAACGCTATACGTTATATCGTAATACTATATAACGTTATACGTTATATCGTAATAGCATATAACGTTATACGTTATATCGTAATACTATATAACGTTATTGGATATATCGTAATAACATATAACGTTATACGTTATATCGTAATAGCATATAACGTTACTGGATATATCGTAATAGCATATAACGTTATACGTTATATCGTAATAGCATATAACGTTATACGTTATATCGTAATAGCATATAACGTTATACGTTATATCGTAATAGCATATAACGTTATACGTTATATCGTAATAGTATATAACGTTAAAGGTTATATCGTAATACTATATAACGTTATATGTTATATCGTAATACTATATAACGTTATACGTTATATCGTAATAGTATATAACGTTACATGTTATATCGTAATAACATATAACGCTATACGTTATATCGTAATAGTATATAACGTTATACGTTATATCGTAATAGTATATAACGTTAAAGGTTATATCGTAATACTATATAACGTTATTAGCTATATCATAATAGCATACAACGTTATACGTTATACCGTAATAGTATATAACGTTATATGTTATATCGTAATACTATATAACGTTATACGTTATATCGTAATAGTATATAACGTTATATGTTATATCGTAATAACATATAACGCTATACGTTATATCGTAATAGTATATAACGATATCCGTTATATCGTAATACTATATAACGTTATACGTTATATCGTAATAGTATATAACGTTATATGTTATATCGTAATAACATATAACGCTATACGTTATATCGTAATAGTATATAACGCTATACGTTATATCGTAATAGCATATAACGTTATACGTTATATCGTAATAGCATATAACGTTATACGTTATATAGTAATACTATATAACGTTGTACGTTATATCATAGTATTATATAACGTTATACGTTATATCGTAATAGTATATAACGTTATACGTTATATCGTAATAGTATATAACGTTATATGTTATATCGTAATAGCATATAACGTTATACGTTATATCGTAATAGTATATAACGTTATACGTTATATCGTAATAGCATATAACGTTATACGTTATATCGTAATAGCATATAACGTTATACGTTATATCGTAATAGTAGATAACGTTATACGTTATATCATAGTAGTATATAACGTTATACGTTATATCGTAATAGTATATAACGTTATATGTTATATCGTAATACTATATAACGTTATACGTTATATCGTAATAGTATATAACGTTATATGTTATATCGTAATAACATATAACGCTATACGTTATATCGTAATACTATATAACGTTATACGTTACATCGTAATAGCATATAACGTTATACGTTATATCGTAATAGCATATAACGTTATACGTTATATCGTAATAGCATATAACGTTATACGTTATATCGTAATACTATATAACGTTATAGGTTATATCGTAATAGCATATAACGTTATACGTTATATCGTAATACTATATAACGTTATTAGCTATATCACAATAGCATATAACGTTATACGTTATATCGTAATAGTACATAACGTTATACGTTATATCGTAATAGCATATAACGTTATACGTTATATCGTAATACTATATAACGTTATACGTTATATCTTAGTAGCATATAACGTTATACGTTATATCGTAATACTATATAACGTTATACGTTATATCGTAATAGCATATAACGTTATACGTTATATCGTAATAGTAGATAACGTTATACGTTATATCATAGTAGTATATAACGTTATACGTTATATAGTAATACTATATAACGTTGTACGTTATATCATAGTATTATATAACGTTATACGTTATATCGTAATAGTATATAACGTTATACGTTATATCGTAATAGTATATAACGTTATATGTTATATCGTAATAGCATATAACGTTATACGTTATATCGTAATAGTATATAACGTTATACGTTATATCGTAATAGCATATAACGTTATACGTTATATCGTAATAGCATATAACGTTATACGTTATATCGTAATAGTAGATAACGTTATACGTTATATCATAGTAGTATATAACGTTATACGTTATATCGTAATAGTATATAACGTTATATGTTATATCGTAATGGTATATAACGTTACACGTTATATCGTAATACTATATAACGTTATCAGCTATATCATAATAGCATATAACGTTATACGTTATATCGTAATAGTATATAACGTTATATGTTATATCGTAATACTATATAACGTTATATGTTATATCGTAATAGCATATAACGTTATACGTTATATCGTAATACTATATAACGTTATTAGCTATATCACAATAGCATATAACGTTATACGTTATATCGTAATAGTACATAACGTTATACGTTATATCGTAGTAGCATATAACGTTATACGTTATATCGTAATACTATATAACGTTATACGTTATATCTTAGTAGCATATAACGTTATACGTTATATCGTAATACTATATAACGTTATACGTTATATCGTAATAGTATATAACGTTATACGTTATATCGTAATAGTATATAACGTTATATGTTATATCGTAATAGCATATAACGTTATACGTTATATCGTAATACTATATAACGTTATAGGTTATATCGTAATAGCATATAACGTTATACGTTATATCGTAATACTATATAACGTTATTAGCTATATCACAATAGCATATAACGTTATACGTTATATCGTAATAGTACATAACGTTATACGTTATATCGTAATAGCATATAACGTTATACGTTATATCGTAATACTATATAACGTTATACGTTATATCTTAGTAGCATATAACGTTATACGTTATATCGTAATACTATATAACGTTATACGTTATATCGTAATAGTATATAACGTTATACGTTATATCGTAATAGTACATAACGTTATATGTTATATCGTAATAGTATATAACGTTACACGTTATATCGTAATACTATATAACGTTATCAGCTATATCATAATAGCATATAACGTTATACGTTATATCGTAGTAGTATATAACGTTATATGTTATATCGTAATACTATATAACGTTATACGTTATATCGTAATAGTATATAACGTTATATGTTATATCGCAATAACATATAACGCTATACGTTATATCGTAATAGTATATAACGTTATACGTTATAACGTAATACTATATATCGTTATACGTTATATCGTAATAGTATATAACGTTATATGTTATATCGTAATAGCATATAACGTTATACGTTATATCGTAATAGTATATAACGTTATACGTTATATCGTAATAGCCTATAACGTTATACGTTATATCGTAATACTATATAACGTTATACGTTATATCATAGTAGTATATAACGTTATCCGCTTTATCGTAATAGTATATAACGTTATACGTTATATCGTAATAGCATATAACGTTATATGTTATATCGTAATAGCATATAGCGTTATACGTTATATCGTAATAGTATATAACGTTATACGTTATATCGTAATAGCATATAACGTTATACGTTATATCGTAATAGCATATAACGTTATACGTTATATCGTAGTAGCATATAACGTTATACGTTATATCGTAATACTATATAACGTTATACGTTATATCATAGTAGTATATAACGTTATACGTTATATCGTAGTAGCATATAACGTTATACGTTATATCGTAATAGTATATAACGTTATACGTTATATCGTAATAGTATATAACGTTATATGTTATATCGTAATAACATATAACGCTATACGTTATATCGTAATACTATATAGCGTTATACGTTATATCGTAATAGCATATAACGTTATACGTTATATCGTAATACTATATAACGTTATTGGATATATCGTAATAGCATATAACGTTATACGTTATATCGTAATAGCATATAACGTTACTGGATATATCGTAATAGCATATAACGTTATACGTTATATCGTAATATCATATAACGTTATACGTTATATCGTAATAGCATATAACGTTATACGTTATATCGTAATAGCATATAACGTTATACGTTATATCGTAATAGTATATAACGTTAAAGGTTATATCGTAATACTATATAACGTTATATGTTATATCGTAATACTATATAACGTTATACGTTATATCGTAATAGTATATAACGTTATATGTTATATCGTAATAACATATAACGCTATACGTTATATCGTAATAGTATATAACGTTATACGTTATATCGTAATAGTATATAACGTTAAAGGTTATATCGTAATACTATATAACGTTATTAGCTATATCATAATAGCATACAACGTTATACGTTATATCGTAATAGTATATAACGTTATATGTTATATCGTAATACTATATAACGTTATACGTTATATCGTAATAGTATATAACGTTATATGTTATATCGTAATAACATATAACGTTATACGTTATATCGTAATAGTATATAACGATATCCGTTATATCGTAATACTATATAACGTTATACGTTATATCGTAATAGTATATAACGTTATATGTTATATCGTAATAACATATAACGCTATACGTTATATCGTAATAGTATATAACGCTATACGTTATATCGTAATAGCATATAACGTTATACGTTATATCGTAATAGCATATAACGTTATACGTTATATAGTAATACTATATAACGTTGTACGTTATATCATAGTATTATATAACGTTATACGTTATATCGTAATAGTATATAACGTTATACGTTATATCGCAATAGTATATAACGTTATATGTTATATCGTAATAGCATATAACGTTATACGTTATATCGTAATAGTATATAACGTTATACGTTATATCGTAATAGCATATAACGTTATACGTTATATCGTAATAGCATATAACGTTATACGTTATATCGTAATAGTAGATAACGTTATACGTTATATCATAGTAGTATATAACGTTATACGTGATATCGTAATAGTATATAACGTTATACGTTATATCGTAGTAGTATATAACGTTATACGTTATATCGTAATACTATATAACGTTATACGTTATATCGTAATAGTATATAACGTTATATGTTATATCGTAATAACATATAACGCTATACGTTATATCGTAATACTATATAACGTTATACGTTATATCGTAATAGCATATAACGTTATACGTTATATCGTAATACTATATAACGTTATCAGCTATATCATAGTAGCATATAACGTTATACGTTATATCGTAATAGTATATAACGTTATATGTTATATCGTAATAGTATATAACGTTACACGTTATATCGTAATACTATATAACGTTATCAGCTATATCATAATAGCATATAACGTTATACGTTATATCGTAATAGTATATAACGTTATATGTTATATCGTAATAACATATAACGCTATACGTTATATCGTAATAGTATATAACGTTATATGTTATATCGTAATAACATATAACGCTATACGTTATATCGTAATACTATATAACGTTATACGTTATATCGTAATAGCATATAACGTTATACGTTATATCGTAATAGTATATAACGTTATATGTTATATCGTAATAACATATAACGCTATACGTTATATCGTAATACTATATAACGTTATACGTTATATCGTAATAGCATATAACGTTATACGTTATATCGTAATAGCATATAACGTTATACGTTATATCGTAATACTATATAACGTTATAGGTTATATCGTAATAGCATATAACGTTATACGTTATATCGTAATACTATATAACGTTATACGTTATATCTTAGTAGCATATAACGTTATACGTTATATCGTAATACTATATAACGTTATACGTTATATCGTAATAGTATATAACGTTATACGTTATATCGTAATAGTATATAACGTTATATGTTATATCGTAATAGTATATAACGTTACACGTTATATCGTAATACTATATAACGTTATCAGCTATATCATAATAGCATATAACGTTATACGTTATATCGTAATAGTATATAACGTTATATGTTATATCGTAATACTATATAACGTTATATGTTATATCGTAATAGCATATAACGTTATACGTTATATCGTAATACTATATAACGTTATTAGCTATATCACAATAGCATATAACGTTATACGTTATATCGTAATAGTACATAACGTTATACGTTATATCGTAGTAGCATATAACGTTATACGTTATATCGTAATACTATATAACGTTATACGTTATATCTTAGTAGCATATAACGTTATACTTTATATCGTAATACTATATAACGTTATACGTTATATCGTAATAGTATATAACGTTATACGTTATATCGTAATAGTATATAACGCTATATGTTATATCGTAATAGCATATAACGTTATACGTTATATCGTAATACTATATAACGTTATAGGTTATATCGTAATAGCATATAACGTTATACGTTATATCGTAATACTATATAACGTTATTAGCCATATCACAATAGCATATAACGTTATACGTTATATCGTAATAGTACATAACGTTATACGTTATATCGTAATAGCATATAACGTTATACGTTATATCGTAATACTATATAACGTTATACGTTATATCTTAGTAGCATATAACGTTATACGTTATATCGTAATACTATATAACGTTATACGTTATATCGTAATAGTATATAACGTTATACGTTATATCGTAATAGTACATAACGTTATATGTTATATCGTAATAGTATATAACGTTATACGTTATATCGTAATACTATATAACGTTATACGCTATATCGTAATAGGACATAACGTTATACGTTATATCGTAATAGCATATAACGTTATACGTTATATCGTAATACTATATAACGTTATACGTTTTATCGTAATAGTATATAACGTTATATGTTATATCGTAATAACATATAACGCTATACGTTATATCGTAATAGTATATAACGTTATACGTTATATCGTAATACTATATAACGTTATACGTTATATCGTAATAGTATATAACGTTATATGTTATATCGTAATAACATATAACGCTATACGTTATATCGTAATAGTATATAACGTTATACGTTATATCGTAATACTATATAACGTTATACGTTATATCGTAATAGCATATAACGTTATACGTTATATCGTAATAGCATATAACGTTATACGTTATATCGTAATAGCATATAACGTTATACGTTATATACTATTACGATATAACGTTGTACGTTATATCATAGTATTATATAACGTTATACGTTATATCGTAATAGTATATAACGTTATACGTTATATCGTAATAGTATATAACGTTATATGTTATATCGTAATAGCATATAACGTTATACGTTATATCGTAATAGTATATAACGTTAAAGGTTATATCGTAATACTATATAACGTTATATGTTATATCGTAATACTATATAACGTTATACGTTATATCGTAATAGTATATAACGTTATATGTTATATCGTAATAACATATAACGCTATACGTTATATCGTAATAGTATATAACGTTATACGTTATATCGTAATAGTATATAACGTTAAAGGTTATATCGTAATACTATATAACGTTATTAGCTATATCATAATAGCATACAACGTTATACGTTATATCGTAATAGTATATAACGTTATATGTTATATCGTAATACTATATAACGTTATACGTTATATCGTAATAGTATATAACGTTATATGTTATATCGTAATAACATATAACGCTATACGTTATATCGTAATAGTATATAACGATATCCGTTATATCGTAATACTATATAACGTTATACGTTATATCGTAATAGTATATAACGTTATATGTTATATCGTAATAACATATAACGCTATACGTTATATCGTAATAGTATATAACGCTATACGTTATATCGTAATAGCATATAACGTTATACGTTATATCGTAATAGCATATAACGTTATACGTTATATAGTAATACTATATAACGTTGTACGTTATATCATAGTATTATATAACGTTATACGTTATATCGTAATAGTATATAACGTTATACGTTATATCGTAATAGTATATAACGTTATATGTTATATCGTAATAGCATATAACGTTATACGTTATATCGTAATAGTATATAACGTTATACGTTATATCGTAATAGCATATAACGTTATACGTTATATCGTAATAGCATATAACGTTATACGTTATATCGTAATAGTATATAACGTTATACGTTATATCGTAATAGCATATAACGTTATACGTTATATCGTAATAGCATATAACGTTATACGTTATATCGTAGTAGCATATAACGTTATACGTTATATCGTATTACTATATAACGTTATACGTTATATCATAGTAGTATATAACGTTATACGTTATATCGTAGTAGCATATAACGTTATACGTTATATCGTAATAGTATATAACGTTATATGTTATATCGTAATAGCATATAACGTTATACGTTATATCGTAATAGCATATAACGTTATACGTTATATCGTAATAGCATATAACGTTATACGTTATATCGTAATAGCATATAACGTTATACGCTATATCGTAATACTATATAACGTTATACGTTATATCATAGTAGTATATAACGTTATCCGCTTTATCGTAATAGTATATAACGTTATACGTTATATCGTAAGAGCATATAACGTTATATGTTATATCGTAATAGCATATAACGTTATACGTTATATCGTAATAGTATATAACGTTATACGTTATATCGTAATAGCATATAACGTTATACGTTATATCGTAATAGCATATAACGTTATACGTTATATCGTAGTAGCATATAACGTTATACGTTATATCGTAATACTATATAACGTTATACGTTATATCATAGTAGTATATAACGTTATACGTTATATCGTAGTAGCATATAACGTTATACGTTATATCGTAATAGTATATAACGTTATACGTTATATCGTAATAGTATATAACGTTATATGTTATATCGTAATAACATATAACGCTATACGTTATATCGTAATACTATATAACGTTATACGTTATATCGTAATAGCATATAACGTTATACGTTATATCGTAATACTATATAACGTTATTGGATATATCGTAATAACATATAACGTTATACGTTATATCGTAATAGCATATAACGTTACTGGATATATCGTAATAGCATATAACGTTATACGTTATATCGTAATAGCATATAACGTTATACGTTATATCGTAATAGCATATAACGTTATACGTTATATCGTAATAGCATATAACGTTATACGTTATATCGTAATAGTATATAACGTTAAAGGTTATATCGTAATACTATATAACGTTATATGTTATATCGTAATACTATATAACGTTATACGTTATATCGTAATAGTATATAACGTTATATGTTATATCGTAATAACATATAACGCTATACGTTATATCGTAATAGTATATAACGTTATACGTTATATCGTAATAGTATATAACGTTAAAGGTTATATCGTAATACTATATAACGTTATTAGCTATATCATAATAGCATACAACGTTATACGTTATACCGTAATAGTATATAACGTTATATGTTATATCGTAATACTATATAACGTTATACGTTATATCGTAATAGTATATAACGTTATATGTTATATCGTAATAACATATAACGCTATACGTTATATCGTAATAGTATATAACGATATCCGTTATATCGTAATACTATATAACGTTATACGTTATATCGTAATAGTATATAACGTTATATGTTATATCGTAATAACATATAACGCTATACGTTATATCGTAATAGTATATAACGATATCCGTTATATCGTAATACTATATAACGTTATACGTTATATCGTAATAGTATATAACGTTATATGTTATATCGTAATAACATATAACGCTATACGTTATATCGTAATAGTATATAACGCTATACGTTATATCGTAATAGCATATAACGTTATACGTTATATCGTAATAGCATATAACGTTATACGTTATATAGTAATACTATATAACGTTATACGTTATATCATAGTATTATATAACGTTATACGTTATATCGTAGTAGCATATAACGTTATACGTTATATCGTAATAGTATATAACGTTATACGTTATATCGTAATAGTATATAACGTTATACGTTATATCGTAATAGTATATAACGTTAAAGGTTATATCGTAATACTATATAACGTTATTACCTATATCATAATAGCATACAACGTTATACGTTATATCGTAATAGTATATAACGTTATATGTTATATCGTAATACTATATAACGTTATACGTTATATCGTAATAGTATATAACGTTATATGTTATATCGTAATAACATATAACGCTATACGTTATATCGTAATAGTATATAACGATATCCGTTATATCGTAATACTATATAACGTTATACGTTATATCGTAATAGTATATAACGTTATATGTTATATCGTAATAACATATAACGCTATACGTTATATCGTAATAGTATATAACGCTATACGTTATATCGTAATAGCATATAACGTTATACGTTATATCGTAATAGCATATAACGTTATACGTTATATAGTAATACTATATAACGTTATACGTTATATCATAGTATTATATAACGTTATACGTTATATCGTAATAGTATATAACGTTATACGTTATATCGTAATAGTATATAACGTTATATGTTATATCGTAATAGCATATAACGTTATACGTTATATCGTAATAGCATATAACGTTATACGTTATATCGTAATAGCATATAACGTTATACGTTATATCGTAATAGCATATAACGTTATACGTTATATCGTAATAGTAGATAACGTTATACGTTATATCATAGTAGTATATAACGTTATACGTTATATCGTAATACTATATAACGTTATACGTTATATCGTAGTAGTATATAACGTTATACGTTATATCGTAATAGTATATAACGTTATATGTTATATCGTAATAACATATAACGCTATACGTTATATCGTAATACTATATAACGTTATACGTTATATCGTAATAGCATATAACGTTATACGTTATATCGTAATAGCATATAACGTTATACGTTATATCGTAATACTATATAACGTTATAGGTTATATCGTAATAGTATATAACGTTATACGTTATATCGTAATACTATATAACGTTATTAGCTATATCACAATAGCATATAACGTTATACGTTATATCGTAATAGTACATAACGTTATACGTTATATCGTAATAGAAAATAACGTTATACGTTATATCGTAATACTATATAACGTTATACGTTATATCTTAGTAGCATATAACGTTATACGTTATATCGTAATACTATATAACGTTATACGTTATATCGTAATAGTATATAACGTTATACGTTATATCGTAATAGTATATAACGTTATATGTTATATCGTAATAGTATATAACGTTACACGTTATATCGTAATACTATATAACGTTATCAGCTATATCATAATAGCATATAACGTTATACGTTATATCGTAATAGTATATAACGTTATATGTTATATCGTAATACTATATAACGTTATATGTTATATCGTAATAGCATATAACGTTATACGTTATATCGTAATACTATATAACGTTATTAGCTATATCACAATAGCATATAACGTTATACGTTATATCGTAATAGTACATAACGTTATACGTTATATCGTAGTAGCATATAACGTTATACGTTATATCGTAATACTATATAACGTTATACGTTATATCTCAGTAGCATATAACGTTATACGTTATATCGTAATACTATATAACGTTATACGTTATATCGTAATAGTATATAACGTTATACGTTATATCATAATAGTATATAACGTTATATGTTATATCGTAATAGCATATAACGTTATACGTTATATCGTAATACTATATAACGTTATAGGTTATATCGTAATAGCATATAACGTTATACGTTATATCGTAATACTATATAACGTTATTAGCTATATCACAATAGCATATAACGTTATACGTTATATCGTAATAGTACATAACGTTATACGTTATATCGTAATAGCATATAACGTTATACGTTATATCTTAGTAGCATATAACGTTATACGTTATATCGTAATACTATATAACGTTATACGTTATATCGTAATAGTATATAACGTTATACGTTATATCGTAATAGTACATAACGTTATATGTTATATCGTAATAGTATATAACGTTACACGTTATATCGTAATACTATATAACGTTATCAGCTATATCATAATAGCATATAACGTTATACGTTATATCGTAGTAGTATATAACGTTATATGTTATATCGTAATACTATATAACGTTATACGTTATATCGTAATAGTATATAACGTTATACGTTATATCGTAATAGTATATAACGTTATATGTTATATCGCATTAACATATAACGCTATACGTTATATCGTAATAGTATATAACGTTATACGTTATAACGTAATACTATATAACGTTATACGTTATATCGTAATAGCATGTAACGTTATACGTTATATCGTAATAGCATATAACGTTATACGTTATATCGTAATAGCATATAACGTTATACGTTATATCGTAATAGTATATAACGTTATATGTTATATCGTAATACTTTATAACGTTATACGTTATATCGTAATACTATATAACGCTATACGTTATATCGTAATAGCATATAACGTTATACGTTATATCGTAATAGCATATAACGTTATATGTTATATCGTAATACTATATAACGTTATACGTTATATCATAGTAGTATATAACGTTATACGCTTTATCGTAATAGTATATAACGTTATACGTTATATCGTAATAGCATATAACGTTATACGTTATATCGTAATACTATATAACGTTATTGGATATATCATAATAGCATATAACGTTATACGTTATATCGTAATAGCATATAACGTTATGTGTTATATCGTAATACTATATAACGTTATACGCTATATCGTAATAGGATATAACGTTATACGTTATATCGTAATAGCATATAACGTTATACGTTATATCGTAATACTATATAACGTTATACGTTATATCATAGCAGTATATAACGTTATACGTTATATCGTAATAGCATATAACGTTATACGTTATATCGCAATAGTATATAACGTTATACGTTATATCATAGCAGTATATAACGTTATACGTTATATCGTAATAGCATATAACGTTATACGTTATATCGCAATAGTATATAACGTTATACGTTATATCATAGTAGTATATAACGTTATACGTTATATCGTAATAGTATATAACGTTATACGTTATATCGTAGTAGTATATAACGTTATACGTTATATCGTAATACTATATAACGTTATACGTTATATCGTAATAGTATATAACGTTATATGTTATATCGTAATAACATATAACGCTATACGTTATATCGTAATACTATATAACGTTATCAGCTATATCATAATAGCATATAACGTTATACGTTATATCGTAATAGTATATAACGTTATATGTTATATCGTAATACTATATAACGTTATACGTTATATCGTAATAGTATATAACGTTATACGCTATATCGTAATAGGATATAACGTTATACGTTATATCGTAATAGCATATAACGTTATACGTTATATCGTAATAGCATATAACGTTATACGTTATATCGTAATACTATATAACGTTATACGTTATATCGTAATAGTATATAACGTTATATGTTATATCGTAATAACATATAACGCTATACGTTATATCGTAATAGTATATAACGTTATACGTTATATCGTAATACTATATAACGTTATACGTTATATCGTAATACTATATAACGTTATACGTTATATCGTAATAGTATATAACGTTATACGTTATATCGTAATAGTATATAACGTTATATGTTATATCGTAATAACATATAACGCTATACGTTATATCGTAATACTATATAACGTTATCGGCTATATCATAATAGCATATAACGTTATATGTTATATCGTAATAGTATATAACGATATACGTTATATCGTAATACTATATAACGTTATATGTTATATCGTAATACTATATAACGTTATACGCTATATCGTAATAGGATATAACGTTATACGTTATATCGTAATAGCATATAACGTTATACGTTATATCGTAATAGCATATAACGTTATACGTTATATCGTAATACTATATAACGTTATACGTTATATCGTAATAGTATATAACGTTATACGTTATATCGTAATACTATATAACGCTATACGTTATATCGTAATAGTATATAACGTTATACGTTATATCGTAATACTATATAACGTTATACGTTATATCGTAATACTATATAACGTTATACGTTATATCGTAATAGTATATAACGTTATACGTTATATCGTAATAGTATATAACGTTATATGTTATATCGTAATAACATATAACGCTATACGTTATATCGTAATACTATATAACGTTATACGTTATATCATAGTATTATATATCGTTATACGTTATATCGTAATAGTATATAACGTTATATGTTATATCGTAATAGCATATAACGTTATACGTTATATCGTAATAGTATATAACGTTATACGTTATATCGTAATAGTATATAACGTTATACGTTATATCGTAATAGCATATAACGTTATACGTTATATCGTAATAGCACATAACGTTATACGTCATATCGTAATAGTATATAACGTTATACGTTATATCATAGTCGTATATAACGTTATACGTTATATCGTACTAGTATATAACGTTATATGTTATATCGTAATAGCATATAACGTTATACGTTATATCGTAATAGTATATAACGTTATACGTTATATCGTAATAGCATATAACGTTATACGTTATATCGTAATAGCATATAACGTTATACGTTATATCGTAGTAGCATATAACGTTATACGTTATATCGTATTACTATATAACGTTATACGTTATATCATAGTAGTATATAACGTTATACGTTATATCGTAGTAGCATATAACGTTATACGTTATATCGTAATAGTATATAACGTTATATGTTATATCGTAATAGCATATAACGTTATACGTTATATCGTAATAGCATATAACGTTATACGTTATATCGTAATAGCATATAACGTTATACGTTATATCGTAATAGCATATAACGTTATACGTTATATCGTAATACTATATAACGTTATACGTTATATCATAGTAGTATATAACGTTATCCGCTTTATCGTAATAGTATATAACGTTATACGTTATATCGTAAGAGCATATAACGTTATATGTTATATCGTAATAGCATATAACGTTATACGTTATATCGTAATAGTATATAACGTTATACGTTATATCGTAATAGCATATAACGTTATACGTTATATCGTAATAGCATATAACGTTATACGTTATATCGTAGTAGCATATAACGTTATACGTTATATCGTAATACTATATAACGTTATACGTTATATCATAGTAGTATATAACGTTATACGTTATATCGTAGTAGCATATAACGTTATACGTTATATCGTAATAGTATATAACGTTATACGTTATATCGTAATAGTATATAACGTTATATGTTATATCGTAATAACATATAACGCTATACGTTATATCGTAATACTATATAACGTTATACGTTATATCGTAATAGCATATAACGTTATACGTTATATCGTAATACTATATAACGTTATTGGATATATCGTAATAACATATAACGTTATACGTTATATCGTAATAGCATATAACGTTACTGGATATATCGTAATAGCATATAACGTTATACGTTATATCGTAATAGCATATAACGTTATACGTTATATCGTAATAGCATATAACGTTATACGTTATATCGTAATAGCATATAACGTTATACGTTATATCGTAATAGTATATAACGTTAAAGGTTATATCGTAATACTATATAACGTTATATGTTATATCGTAATACTATATAACGTTATACGTTATATCGTAATAGTATATAACGTTATATGTTATATCGTAATAACATATAACGCTATACGTTATATCGTAATAGTATATAACGTTATACGTTATATCGTAATAGTATATAACGTTAAAGGTTATATCGTAATACTATATAACGTTATTAGCTATATCATAATAGCATACAACGTTATACGTTATACCGTAATAGTATATAACGTTATATGTTATATCGTAATACTATATAACGTTATACGTTATATCGTAATAGTATATAACGTTATATGTTATATCGTAATAACATATAACGCTATACGTTATATCGTAATAGTATATAACGATATCCGTTATATCGTAATACTATATAACGTTATACGTTATATCGTAATAGTATATAACGTTATATGTTATATCGTAATAACATATAACGCTATACGTTATATCGTAATAGTATATAACGCTATACGTTATATCGTAATAGCATATAACGTTATACGTTATATCGTAATAGCATATAACGTTATACGTTATATAGTAATACTATATAACGTTGTACGTTATATCATAGTATTATATAACGTTATACGTTATATCGTAATAGTATATAACGTTATACGTTATATCGTAATAGTATATAACGTTATATGTTATATCGTAATAGCATATAACGTTATACGTTATATCGTAATAGTATATAACGTTATACGTTATATCGTAATAGCATATAACGTTATACGTTATATCGTAATAGCATATAACGTTATACGTTATATCGTAATAGTAGATAACGTTATACGTTATATCATAGTAGTATATAACGTTATACGTTATATCGTAATAGTATATAACGTTATATGTTATATCGTAATACTATATAACGTTATACGTTATATCGTAATAGTATATAACGTTATATGTTATATCGTAATAACATATAACGCTATACGTTATATCGTAATACTATATAACGTTATACGTTACATCGTAATAGCATATAACGTTATACGTTATATCGTAATAGCATATAACGTTATACGTTATATCGTAATAGCATATAACGTTATACGTTATATCGTAATACTATATAACGTTATAGGTTATATCGTAATAGCATATAACGTTATACGTTATATCGTAATACTATATAACGTTATTAGCTATATCACAATAGCATATAACGTTATACGTTATATCGTAATAGTACATAACGTTATACGTTATATCGTAATAGCATATAACGTTATACGTTATATCGTAATACTATATAACGTTATACGTTATATCTTAGTAGCATATAACGTTATACGTTATATCGTAATACTATATAACGTTATACGTTATATCGTAATAGCATATAACGTTATACGTTATATCGTAATAGTAGATAACGTTATACGTTATATCATAGTAGTATATAACGTTATACGTTATATAGTAATACTATATAACGTTGTACGTTATATCATAGTATTATATAACGTTATACGTTATATCGTAATAGTATATAACGTTATACGTTATATCGTAATAGTATATAACGTTATATGTTATATCGTAATAGCATATAACGTTATACGTTATATCGTAATAGTATATAACGTTATACGTTATATCGTAATAGCATATAACGTTATACGTTATATCGTAATAGTATATAACGTTATACGTTATATCGTAATAGTAGATAACGTTATACGTTATATCATAGTAGTATATAACGTTATACGTTATATCGTAATAGTATATAACGTTATATGTTATATCGTAATGGTATATAACGTTACACGTTATATCGTAATACTATATAACGTTATCAGCTATATCATAATAGCATATAACGTTATACGTTATATCGTAATAGTATATAACGTTATATGTTATATCGTAATACTATATAACGTTATATGTTATATCGTAATAGCATATAACGTTATACGTTATATCGTAATACTATATAACGTTATTAGCTATATCACAATAGCATATAACGTTATACGTTATATCGTAATAGTACATAACGTTATACGTTATATCGTAGTAGCATATAACGTTATACGTTATATCGTAATACTATATAACGTTATACGTTATATCTTAGTAGCATATAACGTTATACGTTATATCGTAATACTATATAACGTTATACGTTATATCGTAATAGTATATAACGTTATACGTTATATCGTAATAGTATATAACGTTATATGTTATATCGTAATAGCATATAACGTTATACGTTATATCGTAATACTATATAACGTTATAGGTTATATCGTAATAGCATATAACGTTATACGTTATATCGTAATACTATATAACGTTATTAGCTATATCACAATAGCATATAACGTTATACGTTATATCGTAATAGTACATAACGTTATACGTTATATCGTAATAGCATATAACGTTATACGTTATATCGTAATACTATATAACGTTATACGTTATATCTTAGTAGCATATAACGTTATACGTTATATCGTAATACTATATCGTTATACGTTATATCGTAATAGTATATAACGTTATACGTTATATCGTAATAGTACATAACGTTATATGTTATATCGTAATAGTATATAACGTTACACGTTATATCGTAATACTATATAACGTTATCAGCTATATCATAATAGCATATAACGTTATACGTTATATCGTAGTAGTATATAACGTTATATGTTATATCGTAATACTATATAACGTTATACGTTATATCGTAATAGTATATAACGTTATATGTTATATCGCAATAACATATAACGCTATACGTTATATCGTAATAGTATATAACGTTATACGTTATAACGTAATACTATATATCGTTATACGTTATATCGTAATAGTATATAACGTTATATGTTATATCGTAATAGCATATAACGTTATACGTTATATCGTAATAGTATATAACGTTATACGTTATATCGTAATAGCCTATAACGTTATACGTTATATCGTAATACTATATAACGTTATACGTTATATCATAGTAGTATATAACGTTATCCGCTTTATCGTAATAGTATATAACGTTATACGTTATATCGTAATAGCATATAACGTTATATGTTATATCGTAATAGCATATAGCGTTATACGTTATATCGTAATAGTATATAACGTTATACGTTATATCGTAATAGCATATAACGTTATACGTTATATCGTAATAGCATATAACGTTATACGTTATATCGTAGTAGCATATAACGTTATACGTTATATCGTAATACTATATAACGTTATACGTTATATCATAGTAGTATATAACGTTATACGTTATATCGTAGTAGCATATAACGTTATACGTTATATCGTAATAGTATATAACGTTATACGTTATATCGTAATAGTATATAACGTTATATGTTATATCGTAATAACATATAACGCTATACGTTATATCGTAATACTATATAGCGTTATACGTTATATCGTAATAGCATATAACGTTATACGTTATATCGTAATACTATATAACGTTATTGGATATATCGTAATAGCATATAACGTTATACGTTATATCGTAATAGCATATAACGTTACTGGATATATCGTAATAGCATATAACGTTATACGTTATATCGTAATATCATATAACGTTATACGTTATATCGTAATAGCATATAACGTTATACGTTATATCGTAATAGCATATAACGTTATA
Organism: Bombus terrestris; assembly: GCF_910591885.1. Taxonomy (NCBI): domain Eukaryota; kingdom Metazoa; phylum Arthropoda; class Insecta; order Hymenoptera; family Apidae; genus Bombus; species Bombus terrestris. The sequence continues at coordinate 11,737,294 of NC_063278.1, forward strand.
CGTTATATCGTAATAGTATATAACGTTAAAGGTTATATCGTAATACTATATAACGTTATATGTTATATCGTAATACTATATAACGTTATACGTTATATCGTAATAGTATATAACGTTATATGTTATATCGTAATAACATATAACGCTATACGTTATATCGTAATAGTATATAACGTTATACGTTATATCGTAATAGTATATAACGTTAAAGGTTATATCGTAATACTATATAACGTTATTAGCTATATCATAATAGCATACAACGTTATACGTTATATCGTAATAGTATATAACGTTATATGTTATATCGTAATACTATATAACGTTATACGTTATATCGTAATAGTATATAACGTTATATGTTATATCGTAATAACATATAACGCTATACGTTATATCGTAATAGTATATAACGATATCCGTTATATCGTAATACTATATAACGTTATACGTTATATCGTAATAGTATATAACGTTATATGTTATATCGTAATAACATATAACGCTATACGTTATATCGTAATAGTATATAACGCTATACGTTATATCGTAATAGCATATAACGTTATACGTTATATCGTAATAGCATATAACGTTATACGTTATATAGTAATACTATATAACGTTGTACGTTATATCATAGTATTATATAACGTTATACGTTATATCGTAATAGTATATAACGTTATACGTTATATCGCAATAGTATATAACGTTATATGTTATATCGTAATAGCATATAACGTTATACGTTATATCGTAATAGTATATAACGTTATACGTTATATCGTAATAGCATATAACGTTATACGTTATATCGTAATAGCATATAACGTTATACGTTATATCGTAATAGTAGATAACGTTATACGTTATATCATAGTAGTATATAACGTTATACGTGATATCGTAATAGTATATAACGTTATACGTTATATCGTAGTAGTATATAACGTTATACGTTATATCGTAATACTATATAACGTTATACGTTATATCGTAATAGTATATAACGTTATATGTTATATCGTAATAACATATAACGCTATACGTTATATCGTAATACTATATAACGTTATACGTTATATCGTAATAGCATATAACGTTATACGTTATATCGTAATACTATATAACGTTATCAGCTATATCATAGTAGCATATAACGTTATACGTTATATCGTAATAGTATATAACGTTATATGTTATATCGTAATAGTATATAACGTTACACGTTATATCGTAATACTATATAACGTTATCAGCTATATCATAATAGCATATAACGTTATACGTTATATCGTAATAGTATATAACGTTATATGTTATATCGTAATAACATATAACGCTATACGTTATATCGTAATAGTATATAACGTTATATGTTATATCGTAATAACATATAACGCTATACGTTATATCGTAATACTATATAACGTTATACGTTATATCGTAATAGCATATAACGTTATACGTTATATCGTAATAGTATATAACGTTATATGTTATATCGTAATAACATATAACGCTATACGTTATATCGTAATACTATATAACGTTATACGTTATATCGTAATAGCATATAACGTTATACGTTATATCGTAATACCATATAACGTTATACGTTATATCGTAATACTATATAACGTTATAGGTTATATCGTAATAGCATATAACGTTATACGTTATATCGTAATACTATATAACGTTATACGTTATATCTTAGTAGCATATAACGTTATACGTTATATCGTAATACTATATAACGTTATACGTTATATCGTAATAGTATATAACGTTATACGTTATATCGTAATAGTATATAACGTTATATGTTATATCGTAATAGTATATAACGTTACACGTTATATCGTAATACTATATAACGTTATCAGCTATATCATAATAGCATATAACGTTATACGTTATATCGTAATAGTATATAACGTTATATGTTATATCGTAATACTATATAACGTTATATGTTATATCGTAATAGCATATAACGTTATACGTTATATCGTAATACTATATAACGTTATTAGCTATATCACAATAGCATATAACGTTATACGTTATATCGTAATAGTACATAACGTTATACGTTATATCGTAGTAGCATATAACGTTATACGTTATATCGTAATACTATATAACGTTATACGTTATATCTTAGTAGCATATAACGTTATACTTTATATCGTAATACTATATAACGTTATACGTTATATCGTAATAGTATATAACGTTATACGTTATATCGTAATAGTATATAACGCTATATGTTATATCGTAATAGCATATAACGTTATACGTTATATCGTAATACTATATAACGTTATAGGTTATATCGTAATAGCATATAACGTTATACGTTATATCGTAATACTATATAACGTTATTAGCCATATCACAATAGCATATAACGTTATACGTTATATCGTAATAGTACATAACGTTATACGTTATATCGTAATAGCATATAACGTTATACGTTATATCGTAATACTATATAACGTTATACGTTATATCTTAGTAGCATATAACGTTATACGTTATATCGTAATACTATATAACGTTATACGTTATATCGTAATAGTATATAACGTTATACGTTATATCGTAATAGTACATAACGTTATATGTTATATCGTAATAGTATATAACGTTATACGTTATATCGTAATACTATATAACGTTATACGCTATATCGTAATAGGACATAACGTTATACGTTATATCGTAATAGCATATAACGTTATACGTTATATCGTAATACTATATAACGTTATACGTTTTATCGTAATAGTATATAACGTTATATGTTATATCGTAATAACATATAACGCTATACGTTATATCGTAATAGTATATAACGTTATACGTTATATCGTAATACTATATAACGTTATACGTTATATCGTAATAGTATATAACGTTATATGTTATATCGTAATAACATATAACGCTATACGTTATATCGTAATAGTATATAACGTTATACGTTATATCGTAATACTATATAACGTTATACGTTATATCGTAATAGCATATAACGTTATACGTTATATCGTAATAGCATATAACGTTATACGTTATATCGTAATAGCATATAACGTATAACGTTATATAGTATTACGATATAACGTTGTACGTTATATCATAGTATTATATAACGTTATACGTTATATCGTAATAGTATATAACGTTATACGTTATATCGTAATAGTATATAACGTTATATGTTATATCGTAATAGCATATAACGTTATACGTTATATCGTAATAGTATATAACGTTAAAGGTTATATCGTAATACTATATAACGTTATATGTTATATCGTAATACTATATAACGTTATACGTTATATCGTAATAGTATATAACGTTATATGTTATATCGTAATAACATATAACGCTATACGTTATATCGTAATAGTATATAACGTTATACGTTATATCGTAATAGTATATAACGTTAAAGGTTATATCGTAATACTATATAACGTTATTAGCTATATCATAATAGCATACAACGTTATACGTTATATCGTAATAGTATATAACGTTATATGTTATATCGTAATACTATATAACGTTATACGTTATATCGTAATAGTATATAACGTTATATGTTATATCGTAATAACATATAACGCTATACGTTATATCGTAATAGTATATAACGATATCCGTTATATCGTAATACTATATAACGTTATACGTTATATCGTAATAGTATATAACGTTATATGTTATATCGTAATAACATATAACGCTATACGTTATATCGTAATAGTATATAACGCTATACGTTATATCGTAATAGCATATAACGTTATACGTTATATCGTAATAGCATATAACGTTATACGTTATATAGTAATACTATATAACGTTGTACGTTATATCATAGTATTATATAACGTTATACGTTATATCGTAATAGTATATAACGTTATACGTTATATCGTAATAGTATATAACGTTATATGTTATATCGTAATAGCATATAACGTTATACGTTATATCGTAATAGTATATAACGTTATACGTTATATCGTAATAGCATATAACGTTATACGTTATATCGTAATAGCATATAACGTTATACGTTATATCGTAATAGTATATAACGTTATACGTTATATCGTAATAGCATATAACGTTATACGTTATATCGTAATAGCATATAACGTTATACGTTATATCGTAGTAGCATATAACGTTATACGTTATATCGTATTACTATATAACGTTATACGTTATATCATAGTAGTATATAACGTTATACGTTATATCGTAGTAGCATATAACGTTATACGTTATATCGTAATAGTATATAACGTTATATGTTATATCGTAATAGCATATAACGTTATACGTTATATCGTAATAGCATATAACGTTATACGTTATATCGTAATAGCATATAACGTTATACGTTATATCGTAATAGCATATAACGTTATACGTTATATCGTAATACTATATAACGTTATACGTTATATCATAGTAGTATATAACGTTATCCGCTTTATCGTAATAGTATATAACGTTATACGTTATATCGTAAGAGCATATAACGTTATATGTTATATCGTAATAGCATATAACGTTATACGTTATATCGTAATAGTATATAACGTTATACGTTATATCGTAATAGCATATAACGTTATACGTTATATCGTAATAGCATATAACGTTATACGTTATATCGTAGTAGCATATAACGTTATACGTTATATCGTAATACTATATAACGTTATACGTTATATCATAGTAGTATATAACGTTATACGTTATATCGTAGTAGCATATAACGTTATACGTTATATCGTAATAGTATATAACGTTATACGTTATATCGTAATAGTATATAACGTTATATGTTATATCGTAATAACATATAACGCTATACGTTATATCGTAATACTATATAACGTTATACGTTATATCGTAATAGCATATAACGTTATACGTTATATCGTAATACTATATAACGTTATTGGATATATCGTAATAACATATAACGTTATACGTTATATCGTAATAGCATATAACGTTACTGGATATATCGTAATAGCATATAACGTTATACGTTATATCGTAATAGCATATAACGTTATACGTTATATCGTAATAGCATATAACGTTATACGTTATATCGTAATAGCATATAACGTTATACGTTATATCGTAATAGTATATAACGTTAAAGGTTATATCGTAATACTATATAACGTTATATGTTATATCGTAATACTATATAACGTTATACGTTATATCGTAATAGTATATAACGTTATATGTTATATCGTAATAACATATAACGCTATACGTTATATCGTAATAGTATATAACGTTATACGTTATATCGTAATAGTATATAACGTTAAAGGTTATATCGTAATACTATATAACGTTATTAGCTATATCATAATAGCATACAACGTTATACGTTATACCGTAATAGTATATAACGTTATATGTTATATCGTAATACTATATAACGTTATACGTTATATCGTAATAGTATATAACGTTATATGTTATATCGTAATAACATATAACGCTATACGTTATATCGTAATAGTATATAACGATATCCGTTATATCGTAATACTATATAACGTTATACGTTATATCGTAATAGTATATAACGTTATATGTTATATCGTAATAACATATAACGCTATACGTTATATCGTAATAGTATATAACGCTATACGTTATATCGTAATAGCATATAACGTTATACGTTATATCGTAGTAGCATATAACGTTATACGTTATATAGTAATACTATATAACGTTGTACGTTATATCATAGTATTATATAACGTTATACGTTATATCGTAATAGTATATAACGTTATACGTTATATCGTAATAGTATATAACGTTATATGTTATATCGTAATAGCATATAACGTTATACGTTATATCGTAATAGTATATAACGTTATACGTTATATCGTAATAGCATATAACGTTATACGTTATATCGTAATAGCATATAACGTTATACGTTATATCGTAATAGTAGATAACGTTATACGTTATATCATAGTAGTATATAACGTTATACGTTATATCGCAATAGTATATAACGTTATATGTTATATCGTAATACTATATAACGTTATACGTTATATCGTAATAGTATATAACGTTATATGTTATATCGTAATAACATATAACGCTATACGTTATATCGTAATACTATATAACGTTATACGTTACATCGTAATAGCATATAACGTTATACGTTATATCGTAATAGCATATAACGTTATACGTTATATCGTAATAGCATATAACGTTATACGTTATATCGTAATACTATATAACGTTATAGGTTATATCGTAATAGCATATAACGTTATACGTTATATCGTAATACTATATAACGTTATTAGCTATATCACAATAGCATATAACGTTATACGTTATATCGTAATAGTACATAACGTTATACGTTATATCGTAATAGCATATAACGTTATACGTTATATCGTAATACTATATAACGTTATACGTTATATCTTAGTAGCATATAACGTTATACGTTATATCGTAATACTATATAACGTTATACGTTATATCGTAATAGCATATAACGTTATACGTTATATCGTAATAGTAGATAACGTTATACGTTATATCATAGTAGTATATAACGTTATACGTTATATAGTAATACTATATAACGTTGTACGTTATATCATAGTATTATATAACGTTATACGTTATATCGTAATAGTATATAACGTTATACGTTATATCGTAATAGTATATAACGTTATATGTTATATCGTAATAGCATATAACGTTATACGTTATATCGTAATAGTATATAACGTTATACGTTATATCGTAATAGCATATAACGTTATACGTTATATCGTAATAGCATATAACGTTATACGTTATATCGTAATAGTAGATAACGTTATACGTTATATCATAGTAGTATATAACGTTATACGTTATATCGTAATAGTATATAACGTTATATGTTATATCGTAATGGTATATAACGTTACACGTTATATCGTAATACTATATAACGTTATCAGCTATATCATAATAGCATATAACGTTATACGTTATATCGTAATAGTATATAACGTTATATGTTATATCGTAATACTATATAACGTTATATGTTATATCGTAATAGCATATAACGTTATACGTTATATCGTAATACTATATAACGTTATTAGCTATATCACAATAGCATATAACGTTATACGTTATATCGTAATAGTACATAACGTTATACGTTATATCGTAGTAGCATATAACGTTATACGTTATATCGTAATACTATATAACGTTATACGTTATATCTTAGTAGCATATAACGTTATACGTTATATCGTAATACTATATAACGTTATACGTTATATCGTAATAGTATATAACGTTATACGTTATATCGTAATAGTATATAACGTTATATGTTATATCGTAATAGCATATAACGTTATACGTTATATCGTAATACTATATAACGTTATAGGTTATATCGTAATAGCATATAACGTTATACGTTATATCGTAATACTATATAACGTTATTAGCTATATCACAATAGCATATAACGTTATACGTTATATCGTAATAGTACATAACGTTATACGTTATATCGTAATAGCATATAACGTTATACGTTATATCGTAATACTATATAACGTTATACGTTATATCTTAGTAGCATATAACGTTATACGTTATATCGTAATACTATATAACGTTATACGTTATATCGTAATAGTATATAACGTTATACGTTATATCGTAATAGTACATAACGTTATATGTTATATCGTAATAGTATATAACGTTACACGTTATATCGTAATACTATATAACGTTATCAGCTATATCATAATAGCATATAACGTTATACGTTATATCGTAGTAGTATATAACGTTATATGTTATATCGTAATACTATATAACGTTATACGTTATATCGTAATAGTATATAACGTTATATGTTATATCGCAATAACATATAACGCTATACGTTATATCGTAATAGTATATAACGTTATACGTTATAACGTAATACTATATATCGTTATACGTTATATCGTAATAGTATATAACGTTATATGTTATATCGTAATAGCATATAACGTTATACGTTATATCGTAATAGTATATAACGTTATACGTTATATCGTAATAGCCTATAACGTTATACGTTATATCGTAATACTATATAACGTTATACGTTATATCATAGTAGTATATAACGTTATCCGCTTTATCGTAATAGTATATAACGTTATACGTTATATCGTAATAGCATATAACGTTATATGTTATATCGTAATAGCATATAGCGTTATACGTTATATCGTAATAGTATATAACGTTATACGTTATATCGTAATAGCATATAACGTTATACGTTATATCGTAATAGCATATAACGTTATACGTTATATCGTAGTAGCATATAACGTTATACGTTATATCGTAATACTATATAACGTTATACGTTATATCATAGTAGTATATAACGTTATACGTTATATCGTAGTAGCATATAACGTTATACGTTATATCGTAATAGTATATAACGTTATACGTTATATCGTAATAGTATATAACGTTATATGTTATATCGTAATAACATATAACGCTATACGTTATATCGTAATACTATATAGCGTTATACGTTATATCGTAATAGCATATAACGTTATACGTTATATCGTAATACTATATAACGTTATTGGATATATCGTAATAGCATATAACGTTATACGTTATATCGTAATAGCATATAACGTTACTGGATATATCGTAATAGCATATAACGTTATACGTTATATCGTAATATCATATAACGTTATACGTTATATCGTAATAGCATATAACGTTATACGTTATATCGTAATAGCATATAACGTTATACGTTATATCGTAATAGTATATAACGTTAAAGGTTATATCGTAATACTATATAACGTTATATGTTATATCGTAATACTATATAACGTTATACGTTATATCGTAATAGTATATAACGTTATATGTTATATCGTAATAACATATAACGCTATACGTTATATCGTAATAGTATATAACGTTATACGTTATATCGTAATAGTATATAACGTTAAAGGTTATATCGTAATACTATATAACGTTATTAGCTATATCATAATAGCATACAACGTTATACGTTATATCGTAATAGTATATAACGTTATATGTTATATCGTAATACTATATAACGTTATACGTTATATCGTAATAGTATATAACGTTATATGTTATATCGTAATAACATATAACGCTATACGTTATATCGTAATAGTATATAACGATATCCGTTATATCGTAATACTATATAACGTTATACGTTATATCGTAATAGTATATAACGTTATATGTTATATCGTAATAACATATAACGCTATACGTTATATCGTAATAGTATATAACGCTATACGTTATATCGTAATAGCATATAACGTTATACGTTATATCGTAATAGCATATAACGTTATACGTTATATAGTAATACTATATAACGTTGTACGTTATATCATAGTATTATATAACGTTATACGTTATATCGTAATAGTATATAACGTTATACGTTATATCGCAATAGTATATAACGTTATATGTTATATCGTAATAGCATATAACGTTATACGTTATATCGTAATAGTATATAACGTTATACGTTATATCGTAATAGCATATAACGTTATACGTTATATCGTAATAGCATATAACGTTATACGTTATATCGTAATAGTAGATAACGTTATACGTTATATCATAGTAGTATATAACGTTATACGTGATATCGTAATAGTATATAACGTTATACGTTATATCGTAGTAGTATATAACGTTATACGTTATATCGTAATACTATATAACGTTATACGTTATATCGTAATAGTATATAACGTTATATGTTATATCGTAATAACATATAACGCTATACGTTATATCGTAATACTATATAACGTTATACGTTATATCGTAATAGCATATAACGTTATACGTTATATCGTAATACTATATAACGTTATCAGCTATATCATAGTAGCATATAACGTTATACGTTATATCGTAATAGTATATAACGTTATATGTTATATCGTAATAGTATATAACGTTACACGTTATATCGTAATACTATATAACGTTATCAGCTATATCATAATAGCATATAACGTTATACGTTATATCGTAATAGTATATAACGTTATATGTTATATCGTAATAACATATAACGCTATACGTTATATCGTAATAGTATATAACGTTATATGTTATATCGTAATAACATATAACGCTATACGTTATATCGTAATACTATATAACGTTATACGTTATATCGTAATAGCATATAACGTTATACGTTATATCGTAATAGTATATAACGTTATATGTTATATCGTAATAACATATAACGCTATACGTTATATCGTAATACTATATAACGTTATACGTTATATCGTAATAGCATATAACGTTATACGTTATATCGTAATAGCATATAACGTTATACGTTATATCGTAATACTATATAACGTTATAGGTTATATCGTAATAGCATATAACGTTATACGTTATATCGTAATACTATATAACGTTATACGTTATATCTTAGTAGCATATAACGTTATACGTTATATCGTAATACTATATAACGTTATACGTTATATCGTAATAGTATATAACGTTATACGTTATATCGTAATAGTATATAACGTTATATGTTATATCGTAATAGTATATAACGTTACACGTTATATCGTAATACTATATAACGTTATCAGCTATATCATAATAGCATATAACGTTATACGTTATATCGTAATAGTATATAACGTTATATGTTATATCGTAATACTATATAACGTTATATGTTATATCGTAATAGCATATAACGTTATACGTTATATCGTAATACTATATAACGTTATTAGCTATATCACAATAGCATATAACGTTATACGTTATATCGTAATAGTACATAACGTTATACGTTATATCGTAGTAGCATATAACGTTATACGTTATATCGTAATACTATATAACGTTATACGTTATATCTTAGTAGCATATAACGTTATACTTTATATCGTAATACTATATAACGTTATACGTTATATCGTAATAGTATATAACGTTATACGTTATATCGTAATAGTATATAACGCTATATGTTATATCGTAATAGCATATAACGTTATACGTTATATCGTAATACTATATAACGTTATAGGTTATATCGTAATAGCATATAACGTTATACGTTATATCGTAATACTATATAACGTTATTAGCCATATCACAATAGCATATAACGTTATACGTTATATCGTAATAGTACATAACGTTATACGTTATATCGTAATAGCATATAACGTTATACGTTATATCGTAATACTATATAACGTTATACGTTATATCTTAGTAGCATATAACGTTATACGTTATATCGTAATACTATATAACGTTATACGTTATATCGTAATAGTATATAACGTTATACGTTATATCGTAATAGTACATAACGTTATATGTTATATCGTAATAGTATATAACGTTATACGTTATATCGTAATACTATATAACGTTATACGCTATATCGTAATAGGACATAACGTTATACGTTATATCGTAATAGCATATAACGTTATACGTTATATCGTAATACTATATAACGTTATACGTTTTATCGTAATAGTATATAACGTTATATGTTATATCGTAATAACATATAACGCTATACGTTATATCGTAATAGTATATAACGTTATACGTTATATCGTAATACTATATAACGTTATACGTTATATCGTAATAGTATATAACGTTATATGTTATATCGTAATAACATATAACGCTATACGTTATATCGTAATAGTATATAACGTTATACGTTATATCGTAATACTATATAACGTTATACGTTATATCGTAATAGCATATAACGTTATACGTTATATCGTAATAGCATATAACGTTATACGTTATATCGTAATAGCATATAACGTTATACGTTATATACTATTACGATATAACGTTGTACGTTATATCATAGTATTATATAACGTTATACGTTATATCGTAATAGTATATAACGTTATACGTTATATCGTAATAGTATATAACGTTATATGTTATATCGTAATAGCATATAACGTTATACGTTATATCGTAATAGTATATAACGTTAAAGGTTATATCGTAATACTATATAACGTTATATGTTATATCGTAATACTATATAACGTTATACGTTATATCGTAATAGTATATAACGTTATATGTTATATCGTAATAACATATAACGCTATACGTTATATCGTAATAGTATATAACGTTATACGTTATATCGTAATAGTATATAACGTTAAAGGTTATATCGTAATACTATATAACGTTATTAGCTATATCATAATAGCATACAACGTTATACGTTATATCGTAATAGTATATAACGTTATATGTTATATCGTAATACTATATAACGTTATACGTTATATCGTAATAGTATATAACGTTATATGTTATATCGTAATAACATATAACGCTATACGTTATATCGTAATAGTATATAACGATATCCGTTATATCGTAATACTATATAACGTTATACGTTATATCGTAATAGTATATAACGTTATATGTTATATCGTAATAACATATAACGCTATACGTTATATCGTAATAGTATATAACGCTATACGTTATATCGTAATAGCATATAACGTTATACGTTATATCGTAATAGCATATAACGTTATACGTTATATAGTAATACTATATAACGTTGTACGTTATATCATAGTATTATATAACGTTATACGTTATATCGTAATAGTATATAACGTTATACGTTATATCGTAATAGTATATAACGTTATATGTTATATCGTAATAGCATATAACGTTATACGTTATATCGTAATAGTATATAACGTTATACGTTATATCGTAATAGCATATAACGTTATACGTTATATCGTAATAGCATATAACGTTATACGTCATATCGTAATAGTAGATAACGTTATACGTTATATCATAGTAGTATATAACGTTATACGTTATATCGTAATAGTATATAACGTTATACGTTATATCGTAGTAGTATATAACGTTATACGTTATATCGTAATGCTATATAACGTTATACGTTATATCGTAATAGTATATAACGTTATATGTTATATCGTAATAACATATAACGCTATACGTTATATCGTAATACTATATAACGTTATACGTTATATCGTAATAGCATATAACGTTATACGTTATATCGTAATAGCATATAACGTTATACGTTATATCGTAATACTATATAACGTTATAGGTTATATCGTAATAGCATATAACGTTATACGTTATATCGTAATACTATATAACGTTATACGTTATATCTTAGTAGCATATAACGTTATACGTTATATCGTAATACTATATAACGTTATACGTTATATCGTAATAGTATATAACGTTATACGTTATATCGTAATAGTATATAACGTTATATGTTATATCGTAATAGTATATAACGTTACACGTTATATCGTAATACTATATAACGTTATCAGCTATATCATAATAGCATATAACGTTATACGTTATATCGTAATAGTATATAACGTTATATGTTATATCGTAATACTATATAACGTTATATGTTATATCGTAATAGCATATAACGTTATACGTTATATCGTAATACTATATAACGTTATTAGCTATATCACAATAGCATATAACGTTATACGTTATATCGTAATAGTACATAACGTTATACGTTATATCGTAGTAGCATATAACGTTATACGTTATATCGTAATACTATATAACGTTATACGTTATATCTTAGTAGCATATAACGTTATACTTTATATCGTAATACTATATAACGTTATACGTTATATCGTAATAGTATATAACGTTATACGTTATATCGTAATAGTATATAACGTTATATGTTATATCGTAATAGCATATAACGTTATACGTTATATCGTAATACTATATAACGTTATAGGTTATATCGTAATAGCATATAACGTTATACGTTATATCGTAATACTATATAACGTTGTTAGCTATATCACAATAGCATATAACGTTATACGTTATATCGTAATAGTACATAACGTTATACGTTATATCGTAATAGCATATAACGTTATACGTTATATCGTAATACTATATAACGTTATACGTTATATCTTAGTAGCATATAACGTTATACGTTATATCGTAATACTATATAACGTTATACGTTATATCGTAATAGTATATAACGTTATACGTTATATCGTAATAGTACATAACGTTATATGTTATATCGTAATAGTATATAACGTTATACGTTATATCGTAATACTATATAACGTTATACGCTATATCGTAATAGGATATAACGTTATACGTTATATCGTAATAGCATATAACGTTATACGTTATATCGTAATACTATATAACGTTATACGTTTTATCGTAATAGTATATAACGTTATATGTTATATCGTAATAACATATAACGCTATACGTTATATCGTAATAGTATATAACGTTATACGTTATATCGTAATACTATATAACGTTATACGTTATATCGTAATAGTATATAACGTTATATGTTATATCGTAATAACATATAACGCTATACGTTATATCGTAATAGTATATAACGTTATACGTTATATCGTAATACTATATAACGTTATACGTTATATCGTAATAGCATATAACGTTATACGTTATATCGTAATAGCATATAACGTTATACGTTATATCGTAATAGCATATAACGTTATACGTTATATCGTAATAGTATATAACGTTATACGTTATATCGTAATAGTATATAACGTTATATGTTATATCGTAATAACATATAACGCTATACGTTATATCGTAATAGTATATAACGCTATACGTTATATCGTAATAGCATATAACGTTATACGTTATATCGTATTACTATATAACGTTATACGTTATATCATAGTAGTATATAACGTTATACGTTATATCGTAGTAGCATATAACGTTATACGTTATATCGTAATAGTATATAACGTTATATGTTATATCGTAATAGCATATAACGTTATACGTTATATCGTAATAGCATATAACGTTATACGTTATATCGTAATAGCATATAACGTTATACGTTATATCGTAATAGCATATAACGTTATACGTTATATCGTAATACTATATAACGTTATACGTTATATCATAGTAGTATATAACGTTATACGTTATATCGTAATAGTATATAACGTTATATGTTATATCGTAATAACATATAACGTTATACGTTATATCGTAATAGCATATAACGTTATACGTTATATCGTAATACTATATAACGTTATACGTTATATCATAGTAGTATATAACGTTATCCGCTTTATCGTAATAGTATATAACGTTATACGTTATATCGTAATAGCATATAACGTTATATGTTATATCGTAATAGCATATAACGTTATACGTTATATCGTAATAACATATAACGCTATACGTTATATCGTAATAGTATATAACGCTATACGTTATATCGTAATAGTATATAACGTTATACGTTATATCGTAATAGTATATAACGTTAAAGGTTATATCGTAATACTATATAACGTTATTAGCTATATCATAATAGCATACAACGTTATACGTTATATCGTAATAGTATATAACGTTATATGTTATATCGTAATACTATATAACGTTATACGTTATATCGTAATAGTATATAACGTTATATGTTATATCGTAATAACATATAACGCTATACGTTATATCGTAATAGTATATAACGATATCCGTTATATCGTAATACTATATAACGTTATACGTTATATCGTAATACTATATAACGTTATTGGATATATCGTAATAGCATATAACGTTATACGTTATATCGTAATAGCATATAACGTTACTGGATATATCGTAATAGCATATAACGTTATACGTTATATCGTAATAGCATATAACGTTATACGTTATATCGTAATAGCATATAACGTTATACGTTATATCGTAATAGCATATAACGTTATACGTTATATCGTAATAGTATATAACGTTAAAGGTTATATCGTAATACTATATAACGTTATATGTTATATCGTAATACTATATAACGTTATACGTTATATCGTAATAGTATATAACGTTATATGTTATATCGTAATAACATATAACGCTATACGTTATATCGTAATAGTATATAACGTTATACGTTATATCGTAATAGTATATAACGTTAAAGGTTATATCGTAATACTATATAACGTTATTAGCTATATCATAATAGCATACAACGTTATACGTTATATCGTAATAGTATATAACGTTATATGTTATATCGTAATACTATATAACGTTATACGTTATATAGTAATAGTATATAACGTTATATGTTATTACGATATAACATATAACGTTATAGGTTATATCGTAATAGCATATAACGTTATACGTTATATCGTAATACTATATAACGTTATTAGCTATATCACAATAGCATATAACGTTATACGTTATATCGTAATAGTACATAACGTTATACGTTATATCGTAATAGCATATAACGTTATACGTTATATCGTAATACTATATAACGTTATACGTTATATCTTAGTAGCATATAACGTTATACGTTATATCGTAATACTATATAACGTTATACGTTATATCGTAATAGTATATAACGTTATACGTTATATCGTAATAGTACA
The DNA here is from genome assembly GCF_910591885.1 of Bombus terrestris. Taxonomy (NCBI): domain Eukaryota; kingdom Metazoa; phylum Arthropoda; class Insecta; order Hymenoptera; family Apidae; genus Bombus; species Bombus terrestris. Next base: position 11,754,084 of record NC_063278.1, read on the forward strand.
TAACGTTATATGTTATATCGTTATAGTATATAACGTTATACGTTATATCGTAATACTATATAACGTTATACGCTATATCGTAATAGGATATAACGTTATACGTTATATCGTAATAGCATATAACGTTATACGTTATATCGTAATACTATATAACGTTATACGTTTTATCGTAATAGTATATAACGTTATATGTTATATCGTAATAACATATAACGCTATACGTTATATCGTAGTAGCATATAACGTTATACGTTATATCGTAATAGTATATAACGTTATATGTTATATCGTAATAGCATATAACGTTATACGTTATATCGTAATAGCATATAACGTTATACGTTATATCGTAATAGCATATAACGTTATACGTTATATCGTAATAGCATATAACGTTATACGTTATATCGTAATACTATATAACGTTATACGTTATATCATAGTAGTATATAACGTTATACGTTATATCGTAATAGTATATAACGTTATATGTTATATCGTAATAGCATATAACGTTATACGTTATATCGTAATAGCATATAACGTTATACGTTATATCGTAATACTATATAACGTTATACGTTATATCATAGTAGTATATAACGTCATCCGCTTTATCGTAATAGTATATAACGTTATACGTTATATCGTAATAGCATATAACGTTATATGTTATATCGTAATAGCATATAACGTTATACGTTATATCGTAATAGTATATAACGTTATACGTTATATCGTAATAGCATATAACGTTATACGTTATATCGTAATAGCATATAACGTTATACGTTATATCGTAGTAGCATATAACGTTATACGTTATATCGTAATACTATATAACGTTATACGTTATATCATAGTAGTATATAACGTTATACGTTATATCGTAGTAGCATATAACGTTATACGTTATATCGTAATAGTATATAACGTTATACGTTATATCGTAATAGTATATAACGTTATATGTTATATCGTAATAACATATAACGCTATACGTTATATCGTAATACTATATAACGTTATACGTTATATCGTAATAGCATATAACGTTATACGTTATATCGTAATACTATATAACGTTATTGGATATATCGTAATAGCATATAACGTTATACGTTATATCGTAATAGCATATAACGTTACTGGATATATCGTAATAGCATATAACGTTATACGTTATATCGTAATAGCATATAACGTTATACGTTATATCGTAATAGCATATAACGTTATACGTTATATCGTAATAGCATATAACGTTATACGTTATATCGTAATAGTATATAACGTTAAAGGTTATATCGTAATACTATATAACGTTATATGTTATATCGTAATACTATATAACGTTATACGTTATATCGTAATAGTATATAACGTTATATGTTATATCGTAATAACATATAACGCTATACGTTATATCGTAATAGTATATAACGTTATACGTTATATCGTAATAGTATATAACGTTAAAGGTTATATCGTAATACTATATAACGTTATTAGCTATATCATAATAGCATACAACGTTATACGTTATATCGTAATAGTATATAACGTTATATGTTATATCGTAATACTATATAACGTTATACGTTATATAGTAATAGTATATAACGTTATATGTTATATCGTAATAACATATAACGTTATAGGTTATATCGTAATAGCATATAACGTTATACGTTATATCGTAATACTATATAACGTTATTAGCTATATCACAATAGCATATAACGTTATACGTTATATCGTAATAGTACATAACGTTATACGTTATATCGTAATAGCATATAACGTTATACGTTATATCGTAATACTATATAACGTTATACGTTATATCTTAGTAGCATATAACGTTATACGTTATATCGTAATACTATATAACGTTATACGTTATATCGTAATAGTATATAACGTTATACGTTATATCGTAATAGTACATAACGTTATATGTTATATCGTTATAGTATATAACGTTATACGTTATATCGTAATACTATATAACGTTATACGCTATATCGTAATAGGATATAACGTTATACGTTATATCGTAATAGCATATAACGTTATACGTTATATCGTAATACTATATAACGTTATACGTTTTATCGTAATAGTATATAACGTTATATGTTATATCGTAATAACATATAACGCTATACGTTATATCGTAGTAGCATATAACGTTATACGTTATATCGTAATAGTATATAACGTTATATGTTATATCGTAATAGCATATAACGTTATACGTTATATCGTAATAGCATATAACGTTATACGTTATATCGTAATAGCATATAACGTTATACGTTATATCGTAATAGCATATAACGTTATACGTTATATCGTAATACTATATAACGTTATACGTTATATCATAGTAGTATATAACGTTATACGTTATATCGTAATAGTATATAACGTTATATGTTATATCGTAATAGCATATAACGTTATACGTTATATCGTAATAGCATATAACGTTATACGTTATATCGTAATACTATATAACGTTATACGTTATATCATAGTAGTATATAACGTCATCCGCTTTATCGTAATAGTATATAACGTTATACGTTATATCGTAATAGCATATAACGTTATATGTTATATCGTAATAGCATATAACGTTATACGTTATATCGTAATAGTATATAACGTTATACGTTATATCGTAATAGCATATAACGTTATACGTTATATCGTAATAGCATATAACGTTATACGTTATATCGTAGTAGCATATAACGTTATACGTTATATCGTAATACTATATAACGTTATACGTTATATCATAGTAGTATATAACGTTATACGTTATATCGTAGTAGCATATAACGTTATACGTTATATCGTAATAGTATATAACGTTATACGTTATATCGTAATAGTATATAACGTTATATGTTATATCGTAATAACATATAACGCTATACGTTATATCGTAATACTATATAACGTTATACGTTATATCGTAATAGCATATAACGTTATACGTTATATCGTAATACTATATAACGTTATTGGATATATCGTAATAGCATATAACGTTATACGTTATATCGTAATAGCATATAACGTTACTGGATATATCGTAATAGCATATAACGTTATACGTTATATCGTAATAGCATATAACGTTATACGTTATATCGTAATAGCATATAACGTTATACGTTATATCGTAATAGCATATAACGTTATACGTTATATCGTAATAGTATATAACGTTAAAGGTTATATCGTAATACTATATAACGTTATATGTTATATCGTAATACTATATAACGTTATACGTTATATCGTAATAGTATATAACGTTATATGTTATATCGTAATAACATATAACGCTATACGTTATATCGTAATAGTATATAACGTTATACGTTATATCGTAATAGTATATAACGTTAAAGGTTATATCGTAATACTATATAACGTTATTAGCTATATCATAATAGCATACAACGTTATACGTTATATCGTAATAGTATATAACGTTATATGTTATATCGTAATACTATATAACGTTATACGTTATATCGTAATAGTATATAACGTTATATGTTATATCGTAATAACATATAACGCTATACGTTATATCGTAATAGTATATAGCGATATCCGTTATATCGAAATACTATATAACGTTATACGTTATATCGTAATAGTATATAACGTTATATGTTATATCGTAATAACATATAACGCTATACGTTATATCGTAATAGTATATAACGCTATACGTTATATCGTAATAGCATATAACGTTATACGTTATATCGTAATAGCATATAACGTTATACGTTATATAGTAATACTATATAACGTTGTACGTTATATCATAGTATTATATAACGTTATACGTTATATCGTAATAGTATATAACGTTATACGTTATATCGTAATAGTATATAACGTTATATGTTATATCGTAATAGCATATAACGTTATACGTTATATCGTAATAGTATATAACGTTATACGTTATATCGTAATAGCATATAACGTTATACGTTATATCGTAATAGCATATAACGTTATACGTTATATCGTAATAGTAGATAACGTTATACGTTATATCGTAATACTATATAACGTTATTGGATATATCGTAATAGTATATAACGTTATACGTTATATCGTAGTAGTATATAACGGTATACGTTATATCGTAATACTATATAACGTTATACGTTATATCGTAATAGTATATAACGTTATATGTTATATCGTAATAACATATAACGCTATACGTTATATCGTAATACTATATAACGTTATACGTTATATCGTAATAGCATATAACGTTATACGTTATATCGTAATACTATATAACGTTATCAGCTATATCATAATAGCATATAACGTTATACGTTATATCGTAATAGTATATAACGTTATACGTTATATCGTAATAGTATATAACGTTATATGTTATATCGTAATAGTATATAACGTTACACGTTATATCGTAATACTATATAACGTTATCAGCTATATCATAATAGCATATAACGTTATACGTTATATCGTAATAGTATATAACGTTATATGTTATATCGTAATACTATATAACGTTATATGTTATATCGTAATAGCATATAACGTTATACGTTATATCGTAATACTATATAACGTTATTAGCTATATAACAATAGCATATAACGTTATACGTTATATCGTAATAGTACATAACGTTATACGTTATATCGTAGTAGCATATAACGTTATACGTTATATCGTAATACTATATAACGTTATACGTTTTATCTTAGTAGCATATAACGTTATACGTTATATCGTAATACTATATAACGTTATACGTTATATCGTAATAGTATATAACGTTATACGTTATATCGTAATAGTATATAACGTTATATGTTATATCGTAATAGCATATAACGTTATACGTTATATCCTAATACTATATAACGTTATAGGTTATATCGTAATAGCATATAACGTTATACGTTATATCGTAATACCATATAACGTTATTAGCTATATCACAATAGCATATAACGTTATACGTTATATCGTAATAGTACATAACGTTATACGTTATATCGTAATAGCATATAACGTTATACGTTATATCGTAATACTATATAACGTTATACGTTATATCTTAGTAGCATATAACGTTATACGTTATATCGTAATACTATATAACGTTATACGTTATATCGTAATAGTATATAACGTTATACGTTATATCGTAATAGTACATAACGTTATATGTTATATCGTAATAGTATATAACGTTATACGTTATATCGTAATACTATATAACGTTATACGCTATATCGTAATAGGATATAACGTTATACGTTATATCGTAATAGCATATAACGTTATACGTTATATCGTAATACTATATAACGTTATACGTTTTATCGTAATAGTATATAACGTTATATGTTATATCGTAATAACATATAACGCTATACGTTATATCGTAATAGTATATAACGTTATACGTTATATCGTAATACTATATAACGTTATACGTTATATCGTAATAGTATATAACGTTATATGTTATATCGTAATAACATATAACGCTATACGTTATATCGTAATAGTATATAACGTTATACGTTATATCGTAATACTATATAACGTTATACGTTATATCGTAATACTATATAACGTTATACGTTATATCGTAATAGCATATAACGTTATACGTTATATCGTAATAGCATATAACGTTATACGTTATATCGTAATAGTATATAACGTTATACGTTATATCGTAATAGTATATAACGTTATATGTTATATCGTAATAACATATAACGCTATACGTTATATCGTAATAGTATATAACGCTATACGTTATATCGTAATAGCATATAACGTTATACGTTATATCGTATTACTATATAACGTTATACGTTATATCATAGTAGTATATAACGTTATACGTTATATCGTAGTAGCATATAACGTTATACGTTATATCATAGTAGTATATAACGTTATACGTTATATCGTAGTAGCATATAACGTTATACGTTATATCGTAATAGTATATAACGTTATACGTTATATCGTAATACTATATAACGTTATACGTTATATCATAGTAGTATATAACGTTATACGTTATATCGTAATAGTATATAACGTTATATGTTATATCGTAATAACATATAACGTTATACGTTAAATCGTAATAGCATATAACGTTATACGTTATATCGTAATACTATATAACGTTATACGTTATATCATAGTAGTATATAACGTTATCCGCTTTATCGTAATAGTATATAACGTTATACGTTATATCGTAATAGCATATAACGTTATATGTTATATCGTAATAGCATATAACGTTATACGTTATATCGTAATAACATATAACGCTATACGTTATATCGTAATAGTATATAACGCTATACGTTATATCGTAATAGTATATAACGTTATACGTTATATCGTAATAGTATATAACGTTAAAGGTTATATCGTAATACTATATAACGTTATTAGCTATATCATAATAGCATACAACGTTATACGTTATATCGTAATAGTATATAACGTTATATGTTATATCGTAATACTATATAACGTTATACGTTATATCGTAATAGTATATAACGTTATATGTTATATCGTAATAACATATAACGCTATACGTTATATCGTAATAGTATATAACGATATCCGTTATATCGTAATACTATATAACGTTATACGTTATATCGTAATACTATATAACGTTATACGTTATATCGTAATACTATATAACGTTATTGGATATATCGTAATAGCATATAACGTTATACGTTATATCGTAATAGCATATAACGTTACTGGATATATCGTAATAGCATATAACGTTATACGTTATATCGTAATAGCATATAACGTTATACGTTATATCGTAATAGCATATAACGTTATACGTTATATCGTAATAGCATATAACGTTATACGTTATATCGTAATAGTATATAACGTTAAAGGTTATATCGTAATACTATATAACGTTATATGTTATATCGTAATACTATATAACGTTATACGTTATATCGTAATAGTATATAACGTTATATGTTATATCGTAATAACATATAACGCTATACGTTATATCGTAATAGTATATAACGTTATACGTTATATCGTAATAGTATATAACGTTAAAGGTTATATCGTAATACTATATAACGTTATTAGCTATATCATAATAGCATACAACGTTATACGTTATATCGTAATAGTATATAACGTTATATGTTATATCGTAATACTATATAACGTTATACGTTATATCGTAATAGTATATAACGTTATATGTTATATCGTAATAACATATAACGTTATAGGTTATATCGTAATAGCATATAACGTTATACGTTATATCGTAATACTATATAACGTTATTAGCTATATCACAATAGCATATAACGTTATACGTTATATCGTAATAGTACATAACGTTATACATTATATCGTAATAGCATATAACGTTATATGTTATATCGTAATAACATATAACGCTATACGTTATATCGTAATAGTATATAACGTTATACGTTATATCGTAATAGTATATAACGTTAAAGGTTATATCGTAATACTATATAACGTTATTAGCTATATCATAATAGCATACAACGTTATACGTTATATCGTAATAGTATATAACGTTATATGTTATATCGTAATACTATATAACGTTATACGTTATATCGTAGTAGCATATAACGTTATACGTTATATCATAGTAGTATATAACGTTATACGTTATATCGTAGTAGCATATAACGTTATACGTTATATCGTAATAGTATATAACGTTATACGTTATATCGTAATACTATATAACGTTATACGTTATATCATAGTAGTATATAACGTTATACGTTATATCGTAATAGTATATAACGTTATATGTTATATCGTAATAACATATAACGTTATACGTTAAATCGTAATAGCATATAACGTTATACGTTATATCGTAATACTATATAACGTTATACGTTATATCATAGTAGTATATAACGTTATCCGCTTTATCGTAATAGTATATAACGTTATACGTTATATCGTAATAGCATATAACGTTATATGTTATATCGTAATAGCATATAATGTTATACGTTATATCGTAATAACATATAACGCTATACGTTATATCGTAATAGTATATAACGCTATACGTTATATCGTAATAGTATATAACGTTATACGTTATATCGTAATAGTATATAACGTTAAAGGTTATATCGTAATACTATATAACGTTATTAGCTATATCATAATAGCATACAACGTTATACGTTATATCGTAATAGTATATAACGTTATATGTTATATCGTAATACTATATAACGTTATACGTTATATCGTAATAGTATATAACGTTATATGTTATATCGTAATAACATATAACGCTATACGTTATATCGTAATAGTATATAACGATATCCGTTATATCGTAATACTATATAACGTTATACGTTATATCGTAATACTATATAACGTTATACGTTATATCGTAATACTATATAACGTTATTGGATATATCGTAATAGCATATAACGTTATACGTTATATCGTAATAGCATATAACGTTACTGGATATATCGTAATAGCATATAACGTTATACGTTATATCGTAATAGCATATAACGTTATACGTTATATCGTAATAGCATATAACGTTATACGTTATATCGTAATAGCATATAACGTTATACGTTATATCGTAATAGTATATAACGTTAAAGGTTATATCGTAATACTATATAACGTTATATGTTATATCGTAATACTATATAACGTTATACGTTATATCGTAATAGTATATAACGTTATATGTTATATCGTAATAACATATAACGCTATACGTTATATCGTAATAGTATATAACGTTATACGTTATATCGTAATAGTATATAACGTTAAAGGTTATATCGTAATACTATATAACGTTATTAGCTATATCATAATAGCATACAACGTTATACGTTATATCGTAATAGTATATAACGTTATATGTTATATCGTAATACTATATAACGTTATACGTTATATCGTAATAGTATATAACGTTATATGTTATATCGTAATAACATATAACGTTATAGGTTATATCGTAATAGCATATAACGTTATACGTTATATCGTAATACTATATAACGTTATTAGCTATATCACAATAGCATATAACGTTATACGTTATATCGTAATAGTACATAACGTTATACATTATATCGTAATAGCATATAACGTTATATGTTATATCGTAATAACATATAACGCTATACGTTATATCGTAATAGTATATAACGTTATACGTTATATCGTAATAGTATATAACGTTAAAGGTTATATCGTAATACTATATAACGTTATTAGCTATATCATAATAGCATACAACGTTATACGTTATATCGTAATAGTATATAACGTTATATGTTATATCGTAATACTATATAACGTTATACGTTATATCGTAATAGTATATAACGTTATATGTTATATCGTAATAACATATAACGTTATAGGTTATATCGTAATAGCATATAACGTTATACGTTATATCGTAATACTATATAACGTTATTAGCTATATCACAATAGCATATAACGTTATACGTTATATCGTAATAGTACATAACGTTATACATTATATCGTAATAGCATATAACGTTATACGTTATATCGTAATACTATATAACGTTATACGTTATATCTTAGTAGCATATAACGTTATACGTTATATCGTAATACTATATAACGTTATACGTTATATCGTAATAGTATATAACGTTATACGTTATATCGTAATAGTACATAACGTTATATGTTATATCGTAATAGTATATAACGTTATACGTTATATCGTAATACTATATAACGTTATACGCTATATCGTAATAGGATATAACGTTATACGTTATATCGTAATAGCATATAACGTTATACGTTATATCGTAATACTATATAACGTTATACGTTTTATCGTAATAGTATATAACGTTATATGTTATATCGTAATAACATATAACGCTATACGTTATATCATAATAGTATATAACGTTATACGTTATATCGTAATACTATATAACGTTATACGTTATATCGTAATAGTATATAACGTTATATGTTATATCGTAATAACATATAACGCTATACGTTATATCGTAATAGTATATAACGTTATACGTTATATCGTAATACTATATAACGTTATACGTTATATCGTAATAGTATATAACGTTATACGTTATATCGTAATAGCATATAACGTTATACGTTATATCGTAATAGTATATAACGTTATACGTTATATCGTAATAGTATATAACGTTATATGTTATATCGTAATAACATATAACGCTATACGTTATATCGTAATAGTATATAACGCTATACGTTATATCGTAATAGCATATAACGTTATACGTTATATCGTATTACTATATAACGTTATACGTTATATCATAGTAGTATATAACGTTATACGTTATATCGTAGTAGCATATAACGTTATACGTTATATCGTAATAGTATATAACGTTATACGTTATATCGTAATACTATATAACGTTATACGTTATATCATAGTAGTATATAACGTTATACGTTATATCGTAATAGTATATAACGTTATATGTTATATCGTAATAACATATAACGTTATACGTTATATCGTAATAGCATATAACGTTATACGTTATATCGTAATACTATATAACGTTATACGTTATATCATAGTAGTATATAACGTTATCCGCTTTATCGTAATAGTATATAACGTTATACGTTATATCGTAATAGCATATAACGTTATATGTTATATCGTAATAGCATATAACGTTATACGTTATATCGTAATAACATATAACGCTATACGTTATATCGTAATAGTATATAACGCTATACGTTATATCGTAATAGTATATAACGTTATACGTTATATCGTAATAGTATATAACGTTATACGTTATATCGTAATAGTATATAACGTTATACGTTATATCGTAATAGCATATAACGTTATATGTTATATCGTAATAGCATATAACGTTATACGTTATATCGTAATAGTATATAACGTTATATGTTATATCGTAATACTATATAACGTTATATGTTATATCGTAATAACATATAACGCTATACGTTATATCGTAATAGTATATAACGATATCCGTTATATCGTAATACTATATAACGTTATACGTTATATCGTAATACTATATAACGTTATTGGATATATCGTAATAGCATATAACGTTATACGTTATATCGTAATAGCATATAACGTTATACGTTATATCGTAATACTATATAACGTTATACGTTATATCATAGTAGTATATAACGTTATACGTTATATCGTAATACTATATAACGTTATCAGCTATATCATAATAGCATATAACGTTATACGCTATATCGTAATAGTATATAACGTTATATGTTATATCGTAATACTATATAACGTTATACGTTATATCGTAATAGTATATAACGTTATATGTTATATCGTAATAACATATAACGCTATACGTTATATCGTAATACTATATAACGTTATACGTTATATCGTAATAGCATATAACGTTATACGTTATATCGTAATAGCATATAACGTTATACGTTATATCGTAATAGTATATAACGCTATACGTTATATCGTAATAGCATATAACGTTATACGTTATATCGTATTACTATATAACGTTATACGTTATATCATAGTAGTATATAACGTTATACGTTATATCGTAGTAGCATATAACGTTATACGTTATATCGTAATAGCATATAACGTTATACGTTATATCGTAATAGCATATAACGTTATACGTTATATCGTAATAGTATATAACGTTAAAGGTTATATCGTAATACTATATAACGTTATATGTTATATCGTAATACTATATAACGTTATACGTTATATCGTAATAGTATATAACGTTATATGTTATATCGTAATAACATATAACGCTATACGTTATATCGTAATAGTATATAACGTTATACGTTATATCGTAATAGTATATAACGTTAAAGGTTATATCGTAATACTATATAACGTTATTAGCTATATCATAATAGCATACAACGTTATACGTTATATCGTAATAGTATATAACGTTATATGTTATATCGTAATACTATATAACGTTATACGTTATATCGTAATAGTATATAACGTTATATGTTATATCGTAATAACATATAACGCTATACGTTATATCGTAATAGTATATAACGATATCCGTTATATCGTAATACTATATAACGTTATACGTTATATCGTAATAGTATATAACGTTATATGTTATATCGTAATAACATATAACGCTATACGTTATATCGTAATAGTATATAACGCTATACGTTATATCGTAATAGCATATAACGTTATACGTTATATCGTAATAGCATATAACGTTATACGTTATATAGTAATACTATATAACGTTGTACGTTATATCATAGTATTACATAACGTTATACGTTATATCGTAATAGTATATAACGTTATACGTTATATCGTAATAGTATATAACGTTATATGTTATATCGTAATAACATATAACGCTATACGTTATATCGTAATACTATATAACGTTATACGTTATATCGTAATAGCATATAACGTTATACGTTATATCGTAATACTATATAACGTTATCAGCTATATCATAATAGCATATAACGTTATACGTTATATCGTAATAGTATATAACGTTATATGTTATATCGTAATACTATATAACGTTATACGTTATATCGTAATAGTATATAACGTTATATGTTATATCGTAATAACATATAACGCTATACGTTATATCGTAATACTATATAACGTTATACGTTATATCGTAATAGCATATAACGTTATACGTTATATCGTAATAGCATATAACGTTATACGTTATATCGTAATACTATATAACGTTATAGGTTATATCGTAATAGCATATAACGTTATACGTTATATCGTAATACTATATAACGTTATACGTTATATCTTAGTAGCATATAACGTTATACGTTATATCGTAATACTATATAACGTTATACGTTATATCGTAATAGTATATAACGTTATACGTTATATCGTAATAGTATATAACGTTATATGTTATATCGTAATAGTATATAACGTTACACGTTATATCGTAATACTATATAACGTTATCAGCTATATCATAATAGCATATAACGTTATACGTTATATCGTAATAGTATATAACGTTATATGTTATATCGTAATACTATATAACGTTATATGTTATATCGTAATAGCATATAACGTTATACGTTATATCGTAATACTATATAACGTTATTAGCTATATCACAATAGCATATAACGTTATACGTTATATCGTAATAGTACATAACGTTATACGTTATATCGTAGTAGCATATAACGTTATACGTTATATCGTAATACTATATAACGTTATACGTTATATCTTAGTAGCATATAACGTTATACGTTATATCGTAATACTATATAACGTTATACGTTATATCGTAATAGTATATAACGTTATACGTTATATCGTAATAGTATATAACGTTATATGTTATATCGTAATAGCATATAACGTTATACGTTATATCGTAATACTATATAACGTTATAGGTTATATCGTAATAGCATATAACGTTATACGTTATATCGTAATACTATATAACGTTATTAGCTATATCACAATAGCATATAACGTTATACGTTATATCGTAATAGTACATAACGTTATACGTTATATCGTAATAGCATATAACGTTATACGTTATATCGTAATACTATATAACGTTATACGTTATATCTTAGTAGCATATAACGTTATACGTTATATCGTAATACTATATAACGTTATACGTTATATCGTAATAGTATATAACGTTATACGTTATATCGTAATAGTACATAACGTTATATGTTATATCGTAATAGTATATAACGTTATACGTTATATCGTAATACTATATAACGTTATACGCTATATCGTAATAGGATATAACGTTATACGTTATATCGTAATAGCATATAACGTTATACGTTATATCGTAATACTATATAACGTTATACGTTTTATCGTAATAGTATATAACGTTATATGTTATATCGTAATAACATATAACGCTATACGTTATATCGTAATAGTATATAACGTTATACGTTATATCGTAATACTATATAACGTTATACGTTATATCGTAATAGTATATAACGTTATATGTTATATCGTAATAACATATAACGCTATACGTTATATCGTAATAGTATATAACGTTAAAGGTTATATCGTAATACTATATAACGTTATTAGCTATATCGTAATAGCATATAACGTTATACGTTATATCGTAATAGCATATAACGTTATACGTTATATCGTAATAGTATATAACGTTAAAGGTTACATCGTAATACTATATAACGTTATTAGCTATATCATAATAGCACATAACGTTATACGTTATATCGTAATAGTATATAACGTTATATGTTATATCGTAATACTATATAACGTTATACGTTATATCGTAATAGTATATAACGTTGTATGTTATATCGTAATAACATATAACGCTATACGTTATATCGTAATAGTATATAACGATATACGTTATATCGTAATACTATATAACGTTATACGTTATATCGTAATAGTATATAACGTTATATGTTATATCGTAATAACATATAACGCTATACGTTATATCGTAATAGTATATAACGCTATACGTTATATCGTAATAGCATATAACGTTATACGTTATATCGTATTACTATATAACGTTATACGTTATATCATAGTAGTATATAACGTTATACGTTATATCGTAGTAGCATATAACGTTATACGTTATATCGTAATAGTATATAACGTTATATGTTATATCGTAATAGCATATAACGTTATACGTTATATCGTAATAGCATATAACGTTATACGTTATATCGTAATAGCATATAACGTTATACGTTATATCGTAATAGCATATAACGTTATACGTTATATCGTAATACTATATAACGTTATACGTTATATCATAGTAGTATATAACGTTATACGTTATATCGTAATACTATATAACGTTATCAGCTATATCATAATAGCATATAACGTTATACGTTATATCGTAATAGTATATAACGTTATATGTTATATCGTAATACTATATAACGTTATACGTTATATCGTAATAGTATATAACGTTATATGTTATATCGTAATAACATATAACGCTATACGTTATATCGTAATACTATATAACGTTATACGTTATATCGTAATAGCATATAACGTTATACGTTATATCGTAATACTATATAACGTTATCAGCTATATCATAATAGCATATAACGTTATACGTTATATCGTAATAGTATATAACGTTATATGTTATATCGTAATACTATATAACTTTATACGTTATATCGTAATAGTATATAACGTTATATGTTATATCGTAATAACATATAACGCTATACGTTATATCGTAATACTATATAACGTTATACGTTATATCGTAATAGCATATAACGTTATACGTTATATCGTAATAGCATATAACGTTATACGTTATATCGTAATACTATATAACGTTATAGGTTATATCGTAATAGCATATAACGTTATACGTCATATCGTAATACTATATAACGTTATACGTTATATCTTAGTAGCATATAACGTTATACGTTATATCGTAATACTATATAACGTTATACGTTATATCGTAATAGTATATAACGTTATACGTTATATCGTAATAGTATATAACGTTATATGTTATATCGTAATAGTATATAACGTTACACGTTATATCGTAATACTATATAACGTTATCAGCTATATCATAATAGCATATAACGTTATACGTTATATCGTAATAGTATATAACGTTATATGTTATATCGTAATACTATATAACGTTATATGTTATATCGTAATAGCATATAACGTTATACGTTATATCGTAATACTATATAACGTTATTAGCTATATCACAATAGCATATAACGTTATACGTTATATCGTAATAGTACATAACGTTATACGTTATATCGTAGTAGCATATAACGTTATACGTTATATCGTAATACTATATAACGTTATACGTTATATCTTAGTAGCATATAACGTTATACGTTATATCGTAATACTATATAACGTTATACGTTATATCGTAATAGTATATAACGTTATACGTTATATCGTAATAGTATATAACGTTATATGTTATATCGTAATAGCATATAACGTTATACGTTATATCGTAATACTATATAACGTTATAGGTTATATCGTAATAGCATATAACGTTATACGTTATATCGTAATACTATATAACGTTATTAGCTATATCACAATAGCATATAACGTTATACGTTATATCGTAATAGTACATAACGTTATACGTTATATCGTAATAGCATATAACGTTATACGTTATATCGTAATACTATATAACGTTATACGTTATATCTTAGTAGCATATAACGTTATACGTTATATCGTAATACTATATAACGTTATACGTTATATCGTAATAGTATATAACGTTATACGTTATATCGTAATAGTACATAACGTTATATGTTATATCGTAATAGTATATAACGTTATACGTTATATCGTAATACTATATAACGTTATACGCTATATCGTAATAGGATATAACGTTATACGTTATATCGTAATAGCATATAACGTTATACGTTATATCGTAATACTATATAACGTTATACGTTTTATCGTAATAGTATATAACGTTATATGTTATATCGTAATAACATATAACGCTATACGTTATATCGTAATAGTATATAACGTTATACGTTATATCGTAATACTATATAACGTTATACGTTATATCGTAATAGTATATAACGTTATATGTTATATCGTAATAACATATAACGCTATACGTTATATCGTAATAGTATATAACGTTAAAGGTTATATCGTAATACTATATAACGTTATTAGCTATATCGTAATAGCATATAACGTTATACGTTATATCGTAATAGCATATAACGTTATACGTTATATCGTAATAGTATATAACGTTAAAGGTTATATCGTAATACTATATAACGTTATTAGCTATATCATAATAGCACATAACGTTATACGTTATATCGTAATAGTATATGACGTTATATGTTATATCGTAATACTATATAACGTTATACGTTATATCGTAATAGTATATAACGTTGTATGTTATATCGTAATAACATATAACGCTATACGTTATATCGTAATAGTATATAACGATATACGTTATATCGTAATACTATATAACGTTATACGTTATATCGTAATAGTATATAACGTTATATGTTATATCGTAATAACATATAACGCTATACGTTATATCGTAATAGTATATAACGCTATACGTTATATCGTAATAGCATATAACGTTATATGTTATATCGTAATAGTATATAACGTTACACGTTATATCGTAATACTATATAACGTTATCAGCTATATCATAATAGCATATAACGTTATACGTTATATCGTAATAGTATATAACGTTATATGTTATATCGTAATACTATATAACGTTATATGTTATATCGTAATAGCATATAACGTTATACGTTATATCGTAATACTATATAACGTTATTAGCTATATCACAATAGCATATAACGTTATACGTTATATCGTAATAGTACATAACGTTATACGTTATATCGTAGTAGCATATAACGTTATACGTTATATCGTAATACTATATAACGTTATACGTTATATCTTAGTAGCATATAACGTTATACGTTATATCGTAATACTATATAACGTTATACGTTATATCGTAATAGTATATAACGTTATACGTTATATCGTAATAGTATATAACGTTATATGTTATATCGTAATAGCATATAACGTTATACGTTATATCGTAATACTATATAACGTTATAGGTTATATCGTAATAGCATATAACGTTATACGTTATATCGTAATACTATATAACGTTATTAGCTATATCACAATAGCATATAACGTTATACGTTATATCGTAATAGTACATAACGTTATACGTTATATCGTAATAGCATATAACGTTATACGTTATATCGTAATACTATATAACGTTATACGTTATATCTTAGTAGCATATAACGTTATACGTTATATCGTAATACTATATAACGTTATACGTTATATCGTAATAGTATATAACGTTATACGTTATATCGTAATAGTACATAACGTTATATGTTATATCGTAATAGTATATAACGTTATACGTTATATCGTAATACTATATAACGTTATACGCTATATCGTAATAGGATATAACGTTATACGTTATATCGTAATAGCATATAACGTTATACGTTATATCGTAATACTATATAACGTTATACGTTTTATCGTAATAGTATATAACGTTATATGTTATATCGTAATAACATATAACGCTATACGTTATATCGTAATAGTATATAACGTTATACGTTATATCGTAATACTATATAACGTTATACGTTATATCGTAATAGTATATAACGTTATATGTTATATCGTAATAACATATAACGCTATACGTTATATCGTAATAGTATATAACGTTAAAGGTTATATCGTAATACTATATAACGTTATTAGCTATATCGTAATAGCATATAACGTTATACGTTATATCGTAATAGCATATAACGTTATACGTTATATCGTAATAGTATATAACGTTAAAGGTTACATCGTAATACTATATAACGTTATTAGCTATATCATAATAGCACATAACGTTATACGTTATATCGTAATAGTATATAACGTTATATGTTATATCGTAATACTATATAACGTTATACGTTATATCGTAATAGTATATAACGTTGTATGTTATATCGTAATAACATATAACGCTATACGTTATATCGTAATAGTATATAACGATATACGTTATATCGTAATACTATATAACGTTATACGTTATATCGTAATAGTATATAACGTTATATGTTATATCGTAATAACATATAACGCTATACGTTATATCGTAATAGTATATAACGCTATACGTTATATCGTAATAGCATATAACGTTATACGTTATATCGTATTACTATATAACGTTATACGTTATATCATAGTAGTATATAACGTTATACGTTATATCGTAGTAGCATATAACGTTATACGTTATATCGTAATAGTATATAACGTTATATGTTATATCGTAATAGCATATAACGTTATACGTTATATCGTAATAGCATATAACGTTATACGTTATATCGTAATAGCATATAACGTTATACGTTATATCGTAATAGCATATAACGTTATACGTTATATCGTAATACTATATAACGTTATACGTTATATCATAGTAGTATATAACGTTATACGTTATATCGTAATACTATATAACGTTATCAGCTATATCATAATAGCATATAACGTTATACGTTATATCGTAATAGTATATAACGTTATATGTTATATCGTAATACTATATAACGTTATACGTTATATCGTAATAGTATATAACGTTATATGTTATATCGTAATAACATATAACGCTATACGTTATATCGTAATACTATATAACGTTATACGTTATATCGTAATAGCATATAACGTTATACGTTATATCGTAATACTATATAACGTTATCAGCTATATCATAATAGCATATAACGTTATACGTTATATCGTAATAGTATATAACGTTATATGTTATATCGTAATACTATATAACTTTATACGTTATATCGTAATAGTATATAACGTTATATGTTATATCGTAATAACATATAACGCTATACGTTATATCGTAATACTATATAACGTTATACGTTATATCGTAATAGCATATAACGTTATACGTTATATCGTAATAGCATATAACGTTATACGTTATATCGTAATACTATATAACGTTATAGGTTATATCGTAATAGCATATAACGTTATACGTCATATCGTAATACTATATAACGTTATACGTTATATCTTAGTAGCATATAACGTTATACGTTATATCGTAATACTATATAACGTTATACGTTATATCGTAATAGTATATAACGTTATACGTTATATCGTAATAGTATATAACGTTATATGTTATATCGTAATAGTATATAACGTTACACGTTATATCGTAATACTATATAACGTTATCAGCTATATCATAATAGCATATAACGTTATACGTTATATCGTAATAGTATATAACGTTATATGTTATATCGTAATACTATATAACGTTATATGTTATATCGTAATAGCATATAACGTTATACGTTATATCGTAATACTATATAACGTTATTAGCTATATCACAATAGCATATAACGTTATACGTTATATCGTAATAGTACATAACGTTATACGTTATATCGTAGTAGCATATAACGTTATACGTTATATCGTAATACTATATAACGTTATACGTTATATCTTAGTAGCATATAACGTTATACGTTATATCGTAATACTATATAACGTTATACGTTATATCGTAATAGTATATAACGTTATACGTTATATCGTAATAGTATATAACGTTATATGTTATATCGTAATAGCATATAACGTTATACGTTATATCGTAATACTATATAACGTTATAGGTTATATCGTAATAGCATATAACGTTATACGTTATATCGTAATACTATATAACGTTATTAGCTATATCACAATAGCATATAACGTTATACGTTATATCGTAATAGTACATAACGTTATACGTTATATCGTAATAGCGTATAACGTTATACGTTATATCGTAATACTATATAACGTTATACGTTATATCTTAGTAGCATATAACGTTATACGTTATATCGTAATACTATATAACGTTATACGTTATATCGTAATAGTATATAACGTTATACGTTATATCGTAATAGTACATAACGTTATATGTTATATCGTAATAGTATATAACGTTATACGTTATATCGTAATACTATATAACGTTATACGCTATATCGTAATAGGATATAACGTTATACGTTATATCGTAATAGCATATAACGTTATACGTTATATCGTAATACTATATAACGTTATACGTTTTATCGTAATAGTATATAACGTTATATGTTATATCGTAATAACATATAACGCTATACGTTATATCGTAATAGTATATAACGTTATACGTTATATCGTAATACTATATAACGTTATACGTTATATCGTAATAGTATATAACGTTATATGTTATATCGTAATAACATATAACGCTATACGTTATATCGTAATAGTATATAACGTTAAAGGTTATATCGTAATACTATATAACGTTATTAGCTATATCGTAATAGCATATAACGTTATACGTTATATCGTAATAGCATATAACGTTATACGTTATATCGTAATAGTATATAACGTTAAAGGTTATATCGTAATACTATATAACGTTATTAGCTATATCATAATAGCACATAACGTTATACGTTATATCGTAATAGTATATGACGTTATATGTTATATCGTAATACTATATAACGTTATACGTTATATCGTAATAGTATATAACGTTGTATGTTATATCGTAATAACATATAACGCTATACGTTATATCGTAATAGTATATAACGATATACGTTATATCGTAATACTATATAACGTTATACGTTATATCGTAATAGTATATAACGTTATATGTTATATCGTAATAACATATAACGCTATACGTTATATCGTAATAGTATATAACGCTATACGTTATATCGTAATAGCATATAACGTTATACGTTATATCGTATTACTATATAACGTTATACGTTATATCATAGTAGTATATAACGTTATACGTTATATCGTAGTAGCATATAACGTTATACGTTATATCGTAATAGTATATAACGTTATATGTTATATCGTAATAGCATATAACGTTATACGTTATATCGTAATAGCATATAACGTTATACGTTATATCGTAATAGCATATAACGTTATACGTTATATCGTAATAGCATATAACGTTATACGTTATATCGTAATACTATATAACGTTATACGTTATATCATAGTAGTATATAACGTTATACGTTATATCGTAATACTATATAACGTTATCAGCTATATCATAATAGCATATAACGTTATACGCTATATCGTAATAGTATATAACGTTATATGTTATATCGTAATACTATATAACGTTATACGTTATATCGTAATAGTATATAACGTTATATGTTATATCGTAATAACATATAACGCTATACGTTATATCGTAATACTATATAACGTTATACGTTATATCGTAATAGCATATAACGTTATACGTTATATCGTAATAGCATATAACGTTATACGTTATATCGTAATACTATATAACGTTATAGGTTATATCGTAATAGCATATAACGTTATACGTTATATCGTAATACTATATAACGTTATACGTTATATCTTAGTAGCATATAACGTTATACGTTATATCGTAATACTATATAACGTTATACGTTATATCGTAATAGTATATAACGTTATACGTTATATCGTAATAGTATATAACGTTATATGTTATATCGTAATAACATATAACGCTATACGTTATATCGTAATACTATATAACGTTATACGTTATATCGTAATAGCATATAACGTTATACGTTATATCGTAATACTATATAACGTTATTGGATATATCGTAATAGCATATAACGTTATACGTTATATCGTAATAGCATATAACGTTACTGGATATATCGCAATAGCATATAACGTTATACGTTATATCGTAATAGCATATAACGTTATACGTTATATCGTAATAGCATATAACGTTATACGTTATATCGTAATAGCATATAACGTTATACGTTATATCGTAATAGTATATAACGTTAAAGGTTATATCGTAATACTATATAACGTTATATGTTATATCGTAATACTATATAACGTTATACGTTATATCGTAATAGTATATAACGTTATATGTTATATCGTAATAACATATAACGCTATACGTTATATCGTAATAGTATATAACGTTATACGTTATATCGTAATAGTATATAACGTTAAAGGTTATATCGTAATACTATATAACGTTATTAGCTATATCATAATAGCATACAACGTTATACGTTATATCGTAATAGTATATAACGTTATATGTTATATCGTAATACTATATAACGTTATACGTTATATCGTATTAGTATATAACGTTATATGTTATATCGTAATAACATATAACGCTATACGTTATATCGTAATAGTGTATAACGATATCCGTTATATCGTAATACTATATAACGTTATACGTTATATCGTAATAGTATATAACGTTATATGTTATATCGTAATAACATATAACGCTATACGTTATATCGTAATAGTATATAACGCTATACGTTATATCGTAATAGCATATAACGTTATACGTTATATCGTAATAGCATATAACGTTATACGTTATATAGTAATACTATATAACGTTGTACGTTATATCATAGTATTATATAACGTTATACGTTATATCGTAATAGTATATAACGTTATACGTTATATCGTAATAGTATATAACGTTAAAGGTTATATCGTAATACTATATAACGTTATTAGCTATATCATAATGGCATACAACGTTATACGTTATATCGTAATAGTATATAACGTTATATGTTATATCGTAATACTATATAACGTTATACGTTATATCGTAATAGTATATAACGTTATATGTTATATCGTAATAACATATAACGCTATACGTTATATCGTAATAGTATATAACGATATCCGTTATATCGTAATACTATATAACGTTATACGTTATATCGTAATAGTATATAACGTTATATGTTATATCGTAATAACATATAACGCTATACGTTATATCGTAATAGTATATAACGCTATACGTTATATCGTAATAGCATATAACGTTATACGTTATATCGTAATAGCATATAACGTTATACGTTATATAGTAATACCATATAACGTTGTACGTTATATCATAGTATTATATAACGTTATACGTTATATCGTAATAGTATATAACGTTATACGTTATATCGTAATAGTATATAACGTTATATGTTATATCGTAATAGCATATAACGTTATACGTTATATCGTAATACTATATAACGTTATACGTTATATCGTAATAGCATATAACGTTATACGTTATATCGTAATAGCATATA
Organism: Bombus terrestris; assembly: GCF_910591885.1. NCBI lineage: Eukaryota > Metazoa > Arthropoda > Insecta > Hymenoptera > Apidae > Bombus > Bombus terrestris. Next base: position 11,778,296 of record NC_063278.1, read on the forward strand.
ACGTTATACGTTATATCGTAATAGTAGATAACGTTATACGTTATATCATAGTAGTATATAACGTTATACGTTATATCGTAATAGTATATAACGTTATACGTTATATCGTAGTAGTATATAACGTTATACGTTATATCGTAATACTATATAACGTTATACGTTATATCGTAATAGTATATAACGTTATATGTTATATCGTAATAACATATAACGCTATACGTTATATCGTAATACTATATAACGTTATACGTTATATCGTAATAGCATATAACGTTATACGTTATATCGTAATACTATATAACGTTATCAGCTATATCATAATAGCATATAACGTTATACGTTATATCGTAATAGTATATAACGTTATATGTTATATCGTAATACTATATAACGTTATACGTTATATCGTAATAGTATATAACGTTATATGTTATATCGTAATAACATATAACGCTATACGTTATATCGTAATACTATATAACGTTATACGTTATATCGTAATAGCATATAACGTTATACGTTATATCGTAATAGCATATAACGTTATACGTTATATCGTAATACTATATAACGTTATAGGTTATATCGTAATAGCATATAACGGTATACGTTATATCGTAATACTATATAACGTTATTAGCTATATCACAATAGCATATAACGTTACACGTTATATCGTAATACTATATAACGTTATCAGCTATATCATAATAGCATATAACGTTATACGTTATATCGTAATAGTATATAACGTTATATGTTATATCGTAGTAGCATATAACGTTATACGTTATATCGTAATACTATATAACGTTATACGTTATATCTTACTAGCATATAACGTTATACGTTATATCGTAATACTATATAACGTTATACGTTATATCGTAATAGTATATAACGTTATACGTTATATCGTAATAGTATATAACGTTATATGTTATATCGTAATAGCATATAACGTTATACGTTATATCGTAATACTATATAACGTTATAGGTTATATCGTAATAGCATATAACGTTATACGTTATATCGTAATACTATATAACGTTATTAGCTATATCACAATAGCATATAACGTTATACGTTATATCGTAATAGTACATAACGTTATACGTTATATCGTAATAGCATATAACGTTATACGTTATATCGTAATACTATATAACGTTATACGTTATATCTTAGTAGCATATAACGTTATACGTTATATCGTAATAGTACATAACGTTATACGTTATATCGTAATAGTATATAACGTTATATGTTATATCGTAATAACATATAACGTTATACGTTATATCGTAATAGCATATAACGTTATACGTTATATCGTAATACTATATAACGTTATACGTTATATCATAGTAGTATATAACGTTATCCGCTTTATCGTAATAGTATATAACGTTATACGTTATATCGTAATAGCATATAACGTTATATGTTATATCGTAATAGCATATAACGTTATACGTTATATCGTAATAGTATATAACGTTATACGTTATATCGTAATAGCATATAACGTTATACGTTATATCGTAATAGCATATAACGTTATACGTTATATCGTAGTAGCATATAACGTTATACGTTATATCGTAATACTATATAACGTTATACGTTATATCATAGTAGTATATAACGTTATACGTTATATCGTAGTAGCATATAACGTTATACGTTATATCGTAATAGTATATAACGTTATACGTTATATCGTAATAGTATATAACGTTATATGTTATATCGTAATAACATATAACGCTATACGTTATATCGTAATACTATATAACGTTATACGTTATATCGTAATAGCATATAACGTTATACGTTATATCGTAATACTATATAACGTTATACGTTATATCGTAATAGCATATAACGTTATACGTTATATCGTAATAGCATATAACGTTATACGTTATATCGTAATACTATATAACGTTATAGGTTATATCGTAATAGCATATAACGTTATACGTTATATCGTAATACTATATAACGTTATTAGCTATATCACAATAGCATATAACGTTATACGTTATATCGTAATAGTACATAACGTTATACGTTATATCGTAATAGCATATAACGTTATACGTTATATCGTAATACTATATAACGTTATACGTTATATCTTAGTAGCATATAACGTTATACGTTATATCGTAATACTATATAACGTTATACGTTATATCGTAATAGTATATAACGTTATACGTTATATCGTAATAGTATATAACGTTATATGTTATATCGTAATAGTATATAACGTTACACGTTATATCGTAATACTATATAACGTTATCAGCTATATCATAATAGCATATAACGTTATACGTTATATCGTAATAGTATATAACGTTATATGTTATATCGTAATACTATATAACGTTATCCGCTTTATCGTAATAGTATATAACGTTATACGTTATATCGTAATAGCATATAACGTTATATGTTATATCGTAATAGCATATAACGTTATACGTTATATCGTAATAGTATATAACGTTATACGTTATATCGTAATAGCATATAACGTTATACGTTATATCGTAATAGCATATAACGTTATACGTTATATCGTAATACTATATAACGTTATTGGATATATCGTAATAGCATATAACGTTATACGTTATATCGTAATAGCATATAACGTTACTGGATATATCGTAATAGCATATAACGTTATACGTTATATCGTAATAGCATATAACGTTATACGTTATATCGTAATAGCATATAACGTTATACGTTATATCGTAATAGCATATAACGTTATACGTTATATCGTGATAGTATATAACGTTAAAGGTTATATCGTAATACTATATAACGTTATATGTTATATCGTAATACTATATAACGTTATACGTTATATCGTAATAGTATATAACGTTATATGTTATATCGTAATAACATATAACGCTATACGTTATATCGTAATAGTATATAACGTTATACGTTATATCGTAATAGTATATAACGTTAAAGGTTATATCGTAATACTATATAACGTTATTAGCTATATCATAATAGCATACAACGTTATACGTTATATCGTAATAGTATATAACGTTATATGTTATATCGTAATACTATATAACGTTATACGTTATATCGTAATAGTATATAACGTTATATGTTATATCGTAATAACATATAACGCTATACGTTATATCGTAATAGTATATAACGATATCCGTTATATCGTAATACTATATAACGTTATACGTTATATCGTAATAGTATATAACGTTATATGTTATATCGTAATAACATATAACGCTATACGTTATATCGTAATAGTATATAACGCTATACGTTATATCGTAATAGCATATAACGTTATACGTTATATCGTAATAGCATATAACGTTATACGTTATATAGTAATACTATATAACGTTGTACGTTATATCATAGTATTATATAACGTTATACGTTATATCGTAATAGTATATAACGTTATATGTTATATCGTAATACTATATAACGTTATACGTTATATCGTAATAGTATATAACGTTATATGTTATATCGTAATAACATATAACGCTATACGTTATATCGTAATACTATATAACGTTATACGTTATATCGTAATAGCATATAACGTTATAAGTTATATCGTAATAGCATATAACGTTATACGTTATATCGTAATACTATATAACGTTATAGGTTATATCGTAATAGCATATAACGTTATACGTTATATCGTAATACTATATAACGTTATTAGCTATATCACAATAGCATATAACGTTATACGTTATATCGTAATAGTACATAACGTTATACGTTATATCGTAATAGCATATAACGTTATACGTTATATCGTAATACTATATAACGTTATACGTTATATCTTAGTAGCATATAACGTTATACGTTATATCGTAATACTATATAACGTTATACGTTATATCGTAATAGTATATAACGTTATACGTTATATCGTAATAGTATATAACGTTATATGTTATATCGTAATAGTATATAACGTTACACGTTATATCGTAATACTATATAACGTTATCAGCTATATCATAATAGCATATAACGTTATACGTTATATCGTAATAGTATATAACGTTATATGTTATATCGTAATACTATATAACGTTATATGTTATATCGTAATAGCATATAACGTTATACGTTATATCGTAATACTATATAACGTTATTAGCTATATCACAATAGCATATAACGTTATACGTTATATCGTAATAGTACATAACGTTATACGTTATATCGTAGTAGCATATAACGTTATACGTTATATCGTAATACTATATAACGTTATACGTTATATCTTAGTAGCATATAACGTTATACGTTATATCGTAATACTATATAACGTTATACGTTATATCGTAATAGTATATAACGTTATACGTTATATCGTAATAGTATATAACGTTATATGTTATATCGTAATAGCATATAACGTTATACGTTATATCGTAATACTATATAACGTTATAGGTTATATCGTAATAGCATATAACGTTATACGTTATATCGTAATACTATATAACGTTATTAGCTATATCACAATAGCATATAACGTTATACGTTATATCGTAATAGTACATAACGTTATACGTTATATCGTAATAGCATATAACGTTATACGTTATATCGTAATACTATATAACGTTATACGTTATATCTTAGTAGCATATAACGTTATACGTTATATCGTAATACTATATAACGTTATACGTTATATCGTAATAGTATATAACGTTATACGTTATATCGTAATAGTACATAACGTTATATGTTATATCGTAATAGTATATAACGTTACACGTTATATCGTAATACTATATAACGTTATCAGCTATATCATAATAGCATATAACGTTATACGTTATATCGTAGTAGTATATAACGTTATATGTTATATCGTAATACTATATAACGTTATACGTTATATCGTAATAGTATATAACGTTATATGTTATATCGCAATAACATATAACGCTATACGTTATATCGTAATAGTATATAACGTTATACGTTATAACGTAATACTATATAACGTTATACGTTATATCATAGTAGTATATAACGTTATCCGCTTTATCGTAATAGTATATAACGTTATACGTTATATCGTAATAGCATATAACGTTATATGTTATATCGTAATAGCATATAACGTTATACGTTATATCGTAATAGTATATAACGTTATACGTTATATCGTAATAGCATATAACGTTATACGTTATATCGTAATAGCATATAACGTTATACGTTATATCGTAATAGTATATAACGTTATACGTTATATCGTAATAGTATATAACGTTATATGTTATATCGTAATAGCATATAACGTTATACGTTATATCGTAATACTATATAACGTTATAGGTTATATCGTAATAGCATATAACGTTATACGTTATATCGTAATACTATATAACGTTATTAGCTATATCACAATAGCATATAACGTTATACGTTATATCGTAATAGTACATAACGTTATACGTTATATCGTAATAGCATATAACGTTATACGTTATATCGTAATAGTACATAACGTTATATGTTATATCGTAATAGTATATAACGTTACACGTTATATCGTAATACTATATAACGTTATCAGCTATATCATAATAGCATATAACGTTATACGTTATATCGTAGTAGTATATAACGTTATACGTTATATCGTAATAGCATATAACGTTATACGTTATATCGCAATAGTATATAACGTTATACGTTATATCATAGTAGTATATAACGTTATACGTTATATCGTAATAGTATATAACGTTATACGTTATATCGTAGTAGTATATAACGTTATACGTTATATCGTAATACTATATAACGTTATACGTTATATCGTAATAGTATATAACGTTATATGTTATATCGTAATAACATATAACGCTATACGTTATATCGTAATACTATATAACGTTATCAGCTATATCATAATAGCATATAACGTTATACGTTATATCGTAATAGTATATAACGTTATATGTTATATCGTAATACTATATAACGTTATACGTTATATCGTAATAGTATATAACGTTATATGTTATATCGTAATAACATATAACGCTATACGTTATATCGTAATACTATATAACGTTATACGTTATATCGTAATAGCATATAACGTTATACGTTATATCGTAATAGCATATAACGTTATACGTTATATCGTAATACTATATAACGTTATAGGTTATATCGTAATAGCATATAACGTTATACGATATATCGTAATACTATATAACGTTATACGTTATATCTTAGTAGCATATAACGTTATACGTTATATCGTAATACTATATAACGTTATACGTTATATCGTAATAGTATATAACGTTATACGTTATATCGTAATAGTATATAACGTTATATGTTATATCGTAATAGTATATAACGTTACACGTTATATCCTAATACTATATAACGTTATCAGCTGTATCATAATAGCATATAACGTTATACGTTATATCGTAATAGTATATAACGTTATATGTTATATCGTAATACTATATAACGTTATATGTTATATCGTAATAGCATATAACGTTATACGTTATATCGTAATACTATATAACGTTATTAGCTATATCACAATAGCATATAACGTTATACGTTATATCGTAATAGTACATAACGTTATACGTTATATCGTAGTAGCATATAACGTTATACGTTATATCGTAATACTATATAACGTTATACGTTATATCTTAGTAGCATATAACGTTATACGTTATATCGTAATACTATATAACGTTATACGTTATATCGTAATAGTATATAACGTTATACGTTATATCGTAATAGTATATAACGTTATATGTTATATCGTAATAGCATATAACGTTATACGTTATATCGTAATACTATATAACGTTATAGGTTATATCGTAATAGCATATAACGTTATACGTTATATCGTAATACTATATAACGTTATTAGCTATATCACAATAGCATATAACGTTATACGTTATATCGTAATAGTACATAACGTTATACGTTATATCGTAATAGCATATAACGTTATACGTTATATCGTAATACTATATAACGTTATACGTTATATCTTAGTAGCATATAACGTTATACGTTATATCGTAATACTATATAACGTTATACGTTATATCGTAATAGTATATAACGTTATACGTTATATCGTAATAGTACATAACGTTATATGTTATATCGTAATAGTATATAACGTTACACGTTATATCGTAATACTATATAACGTTATCAGCTATATCATAATAGCATATAACGTTATACGTTATATCGTAGTAGTATATAACGTTATATGTTATATCGTAATACTATATAACGTTATACGTTATATCGTAATAGTATATAACGTTATATGTTATATCGCAATAACATATAACGCTATACGTTATATCGTAATAGTATATAACGTTATACGTTATAACGTAATACTATATAACGTTATACGTTATATCGTAATAGCATATAACGTTATACGTTATATCGTAATAGCATATAACGTTATACGTTATATCGTAATAGCATATAACGTTATACGTTATATCGTAATAGCATATAACGTTATACGTTATATCGTAATAGTATATAACGTTATATGTTATATCGTAATACTTTATAACGTTATACGTTATATCGTAATACTATATAACGTTATACGTTATATCGTAATAGCATATAACGTTATACGTTATATCGTAATAGCATATAACGTTATACGTTATATCGTAATACTATATAACGTTATACGTTATATCATAGTAGTATATAACGTTATACGCTTTATCGTAATAGTATATAACGTTATACGTTATATCGTAATAGCATATAACGTTATACGTTATATCGTAATACTATATAACGTTATTGGATATATCATAATAGCATATAACGTTATACGTTATATCGTAATAGCATATAACGTTATACGTTATATCGTAATAGTATATAACGTTATACGTTATATCGTAATACTATATAACGTTATACGTTATATCGTAATAGTATATAACGTTATATGTTATATCGTAATACTATATAACGTTATATGTTATATCGTAATAGTATATAACGATATACGTTATATCGTAATACTATATAACGTTATGTGTTATATCGTAATACTATATAACGTTATACGCTATATCGTAATAGGATATAACGTTATACGTTATATCGTAATAGCATATAACGTTATACGTTATATCGTAATACTATATAACGTTATACGTTTTATCGTAATAGTATATAACGTTATATGTTATATCGTAATAACATATAACGCTATACGTTATATCGTAATAGTATATAACGTTATACGTTATATCGTAATAGTATATAACGTTATACGTTATATCGTTATACTATATAACGTTATACGTTATATCGTAATAGCATATAACGTTATACGTTATATCGTAATACTATATAACGTTATAGGTTATATCGTAATAGCATATAACGTTATACGTTATATCGTAATACTATATACCGTTATACGTTTTATCGTAATAGTATATAACGTTATATGTTATATAGTAATACTATATAACGTTATACGTTATATCGTAATAGTATATAACGTTATATGTTATATCGTAATAACATATAACGCTATACGTTATATCGTAATACTATATAACGTTATACGTTATATCGTAATAGCATATAACGTTATACGTTATATCGTAATAGCATATAACGTTATACGTTATATCGTAATAGCATATAACGTTATACGTTATATCGTAATACTATATAACGTTATTAGCTATATCACAATAGCATATAACGTTATACGTTATATCGTAATAGTACATAACGTTATATGTTATATCGTAATAACATATAACGCTATACGTTATATCGTAATAGTATATAACGTTATACGTTATATCGTAATAGTATATAACGTTATACGTTATATCGTAATACTATATAACGTTATACGTTATATCGTAATACTATATAACGTTATACGTTATATCGTAATAGTATATAACGTTATATGTTATATCGTAATAACATATAACGCTATACGTTATATCGTAATAGTATATAACGTTATACGTTATATCGTAATAGTATATAACGTTAAAGGTTATATCGTAATACCATATAACGTTATTAGCTATATCATAATAGCATACAACGTTATACGTTATATCGTAATAGTATATAACGTTATATGTTATATCGTAATACTATATAACGTTATACGTTATATCGTAATAGTATATAACGTTATATGTTATATCGTAATAACATATAACGCTATACGTTATATCGTGATAGTATATAACGATATCCGTTATATCGTAATACTATATAACGTTATACGTTATATCGTAATAGTATATAACGTTATATGTTATATCGTAATAACATATAACGCTATACGTTATATCGTAATAGTATATAACGCTATACGTTATATCGTAATAGCATATAACGTTATACGTTATATCGTAATAGCATATAACGTTATACGTTATATAGTAATACTATATAACGTTGTACGTTATATCATAGTATTATATAACGTTATACGTTATATCGTAATAGTATATAACGTTATATGTTATATCGTAATACTATATAACGTTATACGTTATATCGTAATAGTATATAACGTTATATGTTATATCGTAATAACATATAACGCTATACGTTATATCGTAATACTATATAACGTTATACGTTATATCGTAATAGCATATAACGTTATACGTTATATCGTAATAGCATATAACGTTATACGTTATATCGTAATACTATATAACGTTATAGGTTATATCGTAATAGCATATAACGTTATACGTTATATCGTAATACTATATAACGTTATTAGCTATATCACAATAGCATATAACGTTATACGTTATATCGTAATAGTACATAACGTTATACGTTATATCGTAATAGCATATAACGTTATACGTTATATCGTAATACTATATAACGTTATACGTTATATCTTAGTAGCATATAACGTTATACGTTATATCGTAATACTATATAACGTTATACGTTATATCGTAATAGTATATAACGTTATACGTTATATCGTAATAGTATATAACGTTACATGTTATATCGTAATAGTATATAACGTTACACGTTATATCGTAATACTATATAACGTTATCAGCTATATCATAATAGCATATAACGTTATACGTTATATCGTAATAGTATATAACGTTATATGTTATATCGTAATACTATATAACGTTATATGTTATATCGTAATAGCATATAACGTTATACGTTATATCGTAATACTATATAACGTTATTAGCTATATCACAATAGCATATAACGTTATACGTTATATCGTAATAGTACATAACGTTATACGTTATATCGTAGTAGCATATAACGTTATACGTTATATCGTAATACTATATAACGTTATACGTTATATCTTAGTAGCATATAACGTTATACGTTATATCGTAATACTATATAACGTTATACGTTATATCGTAATAGTATATAACGTTATACGTTATATCGTAATAGTATATAACGTTATATGTTATATCGTAATAGCATATAACGTTATACGTTATATCGTAATAGTATATAACGTTATACGTTATATCGTAATACTATATAACGTTATACGTTATATCATAGTAGTATATAACGTTATCCGCTTTATCGTAATAGTATATAACGTTATACGTTATATCGTAATAGCATATAACGTTATATGTTATATCGTAATAGCATATAACGTTATACGTTATATCGTAATAGTATATAACGTTATACGTTATATCGTAATAGCATATAACGTTATACGTTATATCGTAATAGCATATAACGTTATACGTTATATCGTAATACTATATAACGTTATTGGATATATCGTAATAGCATATAACGTTATACGTTATATCGTAATAGCATATAACGTTACTGGATATATCGTAATAGCATATAACGTTATACGTTATATCGTAATAGCATATAACGTTATACGTTATATCGTAATAGCATATAACGTTATACGTTATATCGTAATAGCATATAACGTTATACGTTATATCGTGATAGTATATAACGTTAAAGGTTATATCGTAATACTATATAACGTTATATGTTATATCGTAATACTATATAACGTTATACGTTATATCGTAATAGTATATAACGTTATATGTTATATCGTAATAACATATAACGCTATACGTTATATCGTAATAGTATATAACGTTATACGTTATATCGTAATAGTATATAACGTTAAAGGTTATATCGTAATACTATATAACGTTATTAGCTATATCATAATAGCATACAACGTTATACGTTATATCGTAATAGTATATAACGTTATATGTTATATCGTAATACTATATAACGTTATACGTTATATCGTAATAGTATATAACGTTATATGTTATATCGTAATAACATATAACGCTATACGTTATATCGTAATAGTATATAACGATATCCGTTATATCGTAATACTATATAACGTTATACGTTATATCGTAATAGTATATAACGTTATATGTTATATCGTAATAACATATAACGCTATACGTTATATCGTAATAGTATATAACGCTATACGTTATATCGTAATAGCATATAACGTTATACGTTATATCGTAATAGCATATAACGTTATACGTTATATAGTAATACTATATAACGTTGTACGTTATATCATAGTATTATATAACGTTATACGTTATATCGTAATAGTATATAACGTTATATGTTATATCGTAATACTATATAACGTTATACGTTATATCGTAATAGTATATAACGTTATATGTTATATCGTAATAACATATAACGCTATACGTTATATCGTAATACTATATAACGTTATACGTTATATCGTAATAGCATATAACGTTATACGTTATATCGTAATAGCATATAACGTTATACGTTATATCGTAATAGCATATAACGTTATACGTTATATCGTAATACTATATAACGTTATTAGCTATATCACAATAGCATATAACGTTATACGTTATATCGTAATAGTACATAACGTTATACGTTATATCGTAATAGCATATAACGTTATACGATATATCGTAATACTATATAACGTTATACGTTATATCTTAGTAGCATATAACGTTATACGTTATATCGTAATACTATATAACGTTATACGTTATATCGTAATACTATATAACGTTATACGTTATATCGTAATAGTATATAACGTTATACGTTATATCGTAATAGTATATAACGTTATATGTTATATCGTAATAGTATATAACGTTACACGTTATATCGTAATACTATATAACGTTATCAGCTATATCATAATAGCATATAACGTTATACGTTATATCGTAATAGTATATAACGTTATATGTTATATCGTAATACTATATAACGTTATATGTTATATCGTAATAGCATATAACGTTATACGTTATATCGTAATACTATATAACGTTATTAGCTATATCACAATAGCATATAACGTTATACGTTATATCGTAATAGTACATAACGTTATACGTTATATCGTAGTAGCATATAACGTTATACGTTATATCGTAATACTATATAACGTTATACGTTATATCTTAGTAGCATATAACGTTATACGTTATATCGTAATACTATATAACGCTATACGTTATATCGTAATACTATATAACGTTATACGTTATATCGTAATAGCATATAACGTTATACGTTATATCGTAATAGCATATAACGTTATACGTTATATCGTAATACTATATAACGTTATAGGTTATATCGTAATAGCATATAACGTTATACGTTATATCGTAATACTATATAACGTTATTAGCTATATCACAATAGCATATAACGTTATACGTTATATCGTAATAGTACATAACGTTATACGTTATATCGTAATAGCATATAACGTTATACGTTATATCGTAATACTATATAACGTTATACGTTATATCTTAGTAGCATATAACGTTATACGTTATATCGTAATACTATATAACGTTATACGTTATATCGTAATAGTATATAACGTTATACGTTATATCGTAATAGTATATAACGTTATATGTTATATCGTAATAGTATATAACGTTACACGTTATATCGTAATACTATATAACGTTATCAGCTATATCATAATAGCATATAACGTTATACGTTATATCGTAATAGTATATAACGTTATATGTTATATCGTAATACTATATAACGTTATATGTTATATCGTAATAGCATATAACGTTATACGTTATATCGTAATACTATATAACGTTATTAGCTATATCACAATAGCATATAACGTTATACGTTATATCGTAATAGTACATAACGTTATACGTTATATCGTAGTAGCATATAACGTTATACGTTATATCGTAATACTATATAACGTTATACGTTATATCTTAGTAGCATATAACGTTATACGTTATATCGTAATACTATATAACGTTATACGTTATATCGTAATAGTATATAACGTTATACGTTATATCGTAATAGTATATAACGTTATATGTTATATCGTAATAGCATATAACGTTATACGTTATATCGTAATACTATATAACGTTATACGTTATATCGTAATACTATATAACGTTATACGTTATATCATAGTAGTATATAACGTTATCCGCTTTATCGTAATAGTATATAACGTTATACGTTATATCGTAATAGCATATAACGTTATATGTTATATCGTAATAGCATATAACGTTATACGTTATATCGTAATAGTATATAACGTTATACGTTATATCGTAATAGCATATAACGTTATACGTTATATCGTAATAGCATATAACGTTATACGTTATATCGTAATACTATATAACGTTATTGGATATATCGTAATAGCATATAACGTTATACGTTATATCGTAATAGCATATAACGTTACTGGATATATCGTAGTAGCATATAACGTTATACGTTATATCGTAATAGCATATAACGTTATACGTTATATCGTAATAGCATATAACGTTATACGTTATATCGTAATAGCATATAACGTTATACGTTATATCGTGATAGTATATAACGTTAAAGGTTATATCGTAATACTATATAACGTTATATGTTATATCGTAATATTATATAACGTTATACGTTATATCGTAATAGTATATAACGTTATATGTTATATCGTAATAACATATAACGCTATACGTTATATCGTAATAGTATATAACGTTATACGTTATATCGTAATAGTATATAACGTTAAAGGTTATATCGTAATACTATATAACGTTATTAGCTATATCATAATAGCATACAACGTTATACGTTATATCGTAATAGTATATAACGTTATATGTTATATCGTAATACTATATAACGTTATACGTTATATCGTAATAGTATATAACGTTATATGTTATATCGTAATAACATATAACGCTATACGTTATATCGTAATAGTATATAACGATATCCGTTATATCGTAATACTATATAACGTTATACGTTATATCGTAATAGTATATAACGTTATATGTTATATCGTAATAACATATAACGCTATACGTTATATCGTAATAGTATATAACGCTATACGTTATATCGTAATAGCATATAACGTTATACGTTATATCGTAATAGCATATAACGTTATACGTTATATAGTAATACTATATAACGTTGTACGTTATATCATAGTATTATATAACGTTATACGTTATATCGTAATAGTCTATAACGTTATATGTTATATCGTAATACTATATAACGTTATACGTTATATCGTAATAGTATATAACGTTATATGTTATATCGTAATAACATATAACGCTATACGTTATATCGTAATACTATATAACGTTATACGTTATATCGTAATAGCATATAACGTTATACGTTATATCGTAATAGCATATAACGTTATACGTTATATCGTAATACTATATAACGTTATAGGTTATATCGTAATAGCATATAACGTTATACGTTATATCGTAATACTATATAACGTTATTAGCTATATCACAATAGCATATAACGTTATACGTTATATCGTAATAGTACATAACGTTATACGTTATATCGTAATAGCATATAACGTTATACGTTATATCGTAATACTATATAACGTTATACGTTATATCTTAGTAGCATATAACGTTATACGTTATATCGTAATACTATATAACGTTATACGTTATATCGTAATAGTATATAACGTTATACGTTATATCGTAATAGTATATAACGTTATATGTTATATCGTAATAGTATATAACGTTACACGTTATATCGTAATACTATATAACGTTATCAGCTATATCATAATAGCATATAACGTTATACGTTATATCGTAATAGTATATAACGTTATATGTTATATCGTAATACTATATAACGTTATATGTTATATCGTAATAGCATATAACGTTATACGTTATATCGTAATACTATATAACGTTATTAGCTATATCACAATAGCATATAACGTTATACGTTATATCGTAATAGTACATAACGTTATACGTTATATCGTAGTAGCATATAACGTTATACGTTATATCGTAATACTATATAACGTTATACGTTATATCTTAGTAGCATATAACGTTATACGTTATATACTATTACGATATAACGTTATACGTTATATCGTAATAGTATATAACGTTATACGTTATATCGTAATAGTATATAACGTTATATGTTATATCGTAATAGCATATAACGTTATACGTTATATCGTAATACTATATAACGTTATAGGTTATATCGTAATAGCATATAACGTTATACGTTATATCGTAATACTATATAACGTTATTAGCTATATCACAATAGCATATAACGTTATACGTTATATCGTAATAGTACATAACGTTATACGTTATATCGTAATAGCATATAACGTTATACGTTATATCGTAATACTATATAACGTTATACGTTATATCGTAATAGTACATAACGTTATATGTTATATCGTAATAGTATATAACGTTACACGTTATATCGTAATACTATATAACGTTATCAGCTTATATCATAATAGCATATAACGTTATACGTTATATCGTAGTAGTATATAACGTTATATGTTATATCGTAATACTATATAACGTTATACGTTATATCGTAATAGTATATAACGTTATATGTTATATCGCAATAACATATAACGCTATACGTTATATCGTAATAGTATATAACGTTATACGTTATAACGTAATACTATATAACGTTATACGTTATATCGTAATAGCATATAACGTTATACGTTATATCGTAATAGCATATAACGTTATACGTTATATCGTAATAGCATATAACGTTATACGTTATATCGTAATACTATATAACGTTATACGTTATATCATAGTAGTATATAACGTTATACGTTATATCGTAATAGCATATAACGTTATACGTTATATCGTAATACTATATAACGTTATACGTTATATCATAGTAGTATATAACGTTATACGTTATATCGTAATAGCATATAACGTTATACGTTATATCGTAATACTATATAACGTTATACGTTATATCATAGCAGTATATAACGTTATACGTTATATCGTAATAGCATATAACGTTATACGTTATATCGCAATAGTATATAACGTTATACGTTATATCATAGTAGTATATAACGTTATACGTTATATCGTAATAGTATATAACGTTATACGTTATATCGTAGTAGTATATAACGTTATACGTTATATCGTAATACTATATAACGTTATACGTTATATCGTATTAGTATATAACGTTATATGTTATATCGTAATAACATATAACGCTATACGTTATATCGTAATACTATATAACGTTATCAGCTATATCATAATAGCATATAACGTTATACGTTATATCGTAATAGTATATAACGTTATATGTTATATCGTAATACTATATAACGTTATTAGCTATATCATAATAGCATACAACGTTATACGTTATATCGTAATAGTATATAACGTTATATGTTATATCGTAATACTATATAACGTTATACGTTATATCGTAATAGTATATAACGTTATATGTTATATCGTAATAACATATAACGCTATACGTTATATCGTGATAGTATATAACGTTATACGTTATATCGTAATACTATATAACGTTATACGTTATATCGTAATAGTATATAACGTTATACGTTATATCTTAGTAGCATATAACGTTATACGTTATATCGTAATACTATATAACGTTCTACGTTATATCGTAATAGTATATAACGTTATACGTTATATCGTAATAGTATATAACGTTATATGTTATATCGTAATAGTATATAACGTTACACGTTATATCGTAATACTATATAACGTTATCAGCTATATCATAATAGCATATAACGTTATACGTTATATCGTAATAGTATATAACGTTATATGTTATATCGTAATACTATATAACGTTATATGTTATATCGTAATAGCATATAACGTTATACGTTATATCGTAATACTATATAACGTTATTAGCTATATCACAATAGCATATAACGTTATACGTTATATCGTAATAGTACATAACGTTATACGTTATATCGTAGTAGCATATAACGTTATACGTTATATCGTAATACTATATAACGTTATACGTTATATCTTAGTAGCATATAACGTTATACGTTATATCGTAATACTATATAACGTTATACGTTAGATCGTAATACTATATAACGTTATACGTTATATCGTAATAGTATATAACGTTATACGTTATATCGTAATAGTATATAACGTTATATGTTATATCGTAATAGCATATAACGTTATACGTTATATCGTAATACTATATAACGTTATAGGTTATATCGTAATAGCATATAACGTTATACGTTATATCGTAATACTATATAACGTTATTAGCTATATCACAATAGCATATAACGTTATACGTTATATCGTAATAGTACATAACGTTATACGTTATATCGTAATAGCATATAACGTTATACGTTATATCATAATACTATATAACGTTATACGTTATATCTTAGTAGCATATAACGTTATACGTTATATCGTAATACTATATAACGTTATACGTTATATCGTAATAGGATATAACGTTATACGTTATATCGTAATAGTACATAACGTTATATGTTATATCGTAATAGTATATAACGTTACACGTTATATCGTAATACTATATAACGTTATCAGCTATATCATAATAGCATATAACGTTATACGTTATATCGTAGTAGTATATAACGTTATATGTTATATCGTAATACTATATAACGTTATACGTTATATCGTAATAGTATATAACGTTATATGTTATATCGCAATAACATATAACGCTATACGTTATATCGTAATAGTATATAACGTTATACGTTATATCGTAATAGTATATAACGTTATACGTTATATCGTAATAGTATATAACGTTATATGTTATATCGTAATAGTATATAACGTTATACGTTATATCGTAATAGTATATAACGTTAAAGGTTATATCGTAATACTATATAACGTTATTAGCTATATCATAATAGCATACAACGTTATACGTTATATCGTAATAGTATATAACGTTATATGTTATATCGTAATACTATATAACGTTATACGTTATATCGTAATAGTATATAACGTTATATGTTATATCGTAATAACATAGAACGCTATACGTTATATCGTGATAGTATATAACGATATCCGTTATATCGTAATACTATATAACGTTATACGTTATATCGTAATAGTATATAACGTTATATGTTATATCGTAATAACATATAACGCTATACGTTATATCGTAATAGTATATAACGCTATACGTTATATCGTAATAGCATATAACGTTATACGTTATATCGTAATAGCATATAACGTTATACGTTATATAGTAATACTATATAACGTTGTACGTTATATCATAGTATTATATAACGTTATACGTTATATCGTAATAGTATATAACGTTATATGTTATATCGTAATACTATATAACGTTATACGTTATATCGTAATAGTATATAACGTTATATGTTATATCGTAATAACATATAACGCTATACGTTATATCGTAATACTATATAACGTTATACGTTATATCGTAATAGCATATAACGTTATACGTTATATCGTAATAGCATATAACGTTATACGTTATATCGTAATACTATATAACGTTATAGGTTATATCGTAATAGCATATAACGTTATACGTTATATCGTAATACTATATAACGTTATTAGCTATATCACAATAGCATATAACGTTATACGTTATATCGTAATAGTACATAACGTTATACGTTATATCGTAATAGCATATAACGTTATACGTTATATCGTAATACTATATAACGTTATACGTTATATCTTAGTAGCATATAACGTTATACGTTATATCGTAATACTATATAACGTTATACGTTATATCGTAATAGTATATAACGTTATACGTTATATCGTAATAGTATATAACGTTACATGTTATATCGTAATAGTATATAACGTTACACGTTATATCGTAATACTATATAACGTTATCAGCTATATCATAATAGCATATAACGTTATACGTTATATCGTAATAGTATATAACGTTATATGTTATATCGTAATACTATATAACGTTATATGTTATATCGTAATAGCATATAACGTTATACGTTATATCGTAATACTATATAACGTTATTAGCTATATCACAATAGCATATAACGTTATACGTTATATCGTAATAGTACATAACGTTATACGTTATATCGTAGTAGCATATAACGTTATACGTTATATCGTAATACTATATAACGTTATACGTTATATCTTAGTAGCATATAACGTTATACGTTATATCGTAATACTATATAACGTTATACGTTATATCGTAATAGTATATAACGTTATACGTTATATCGTAATAGTATATAACGTTATATGTTATATCGTAATAGCATATAACGTTATACGTTATATCGTAATACTATATAACGTTATACGTTATATCGTAATACTATATAACGTTATACGTTATATCATAGTAGTATATAACGTTATCCGCTTTATCGTAATAGTATATAACGTTATACGTTATATCGTAATAGCATATAACGTTATATGTTATATCGTAATAGCATATAACGTTATACGTTATATCGTAATACTATATAACGTTATACGTTATATCATAGTAGTATATAACGTTATACGTTATATCGTAATAGCATATAACGTTATACGTTATATCGTAATACTATATAACGTTATACGTTATATCATAGCAGTATATAACGTTATACGTTATATCGTAATAGCATATAACGTTATACGTTATATCGCAATAGTATATAACGTTATACGTTATATCATAGTAGTATATAACGTTATACGTTATATCGTAATAGTATATAACGTTATACGTTATATCGTAGTAGTATATAACGTTATACGTTATATCGTAATACTACATAACGTTATACGTTATATCGTAATAGTATATAACGTTATATGTTATATCGTAATAACATATAACGCTATACGTTATATCGTAATACTATATAACGTTATCAGCTATATCATAATAGCATATAACGTTATACGTTATATCGTAATAGTATATAACGTTATATGTTATATCGTAATACTATATAACGTTATACGTTATATCGTAATAGTATATAACGTTATATGTTATATCGTAATAACGCATAACGCTATACGTTATATCGTAATACTATATAACGTTATACGTTATATCGTAATAGCATATAACGTTATACGTTATATCGTAATAGCATATAACGTTATACGTTATATCGTAATACTATATAACGTTATAGGTTATATCGTAATAGCATATAACGTTATACGTTATATCGTAATACTATATAACGTTATACGTTATATCTTAGTAGCATATAACGTTATACGTTATATCGTAATACTATATAACGTTATACGTTATATCGTAATAGTATATAACGTTATACGTTATATCGTAATAGTATATAACGTTATATGTTATATCGTAATAGTATATAACGTTACACGTTATATCGTAATACTATATAACGTTATCAGCTATATCATAATAGCATATAACGTTATACGTTATATCGTAATAGTATATAACGTTATATGTTATATCGTAATACTATATAACGTTATATGTTATATCGTAATAGCATATAACGTTATACGTTATATCGTAATACTATATAACGTTATTAGCTATATCACAATAGCATATAACGTTATACGTTATATCGTAATAGTACATAACGTTATACGTTATATCGTAGTAGCATATAACGTTATACGTTATATCGTAATACTATATAACGTTATACGTTATATCTTAGTAGCATATAACGTTATACGTTATATCGTAATACTATATAACGTTATACGTTATATCGTAATAGTATATAACGTTATACGTTATATCGTAATAGTATATAACGTTATATGTTATATCGTAATAGCATATAACGTTATACGTTATATCGTAATACTATATAACGTTATAGGTTATATCGTAATAGCATATAACGTTATACGTTATATCGTAATACTATATAACGTTATTAGCTATATCACAATAGCATATAACGTTATACGTTATATCGTAATAGTACATAACGTTATACGTTATATCGTAATAGCATATAACGTTATACGTTATATCATAATACTATATAACGTTATACGTTATATCTTAGTAGCATATAACGTTATACGTTATATCGTAATACTATATAACGTTATACGTTATATCGTAATAGTATATAACGTTATACGTTATATCGTAATAGTACATAACGTTATATGTTATATCGTAATAGTATATAACGTTACACGTTATATCGTAATACTATATAACGTTATCAGCTATATCATAATAGCATATAACGTTATACGTTATATCGTAGTAGTATATAACGTTATATGTTATATCGTAATACTATATAACGTTATACGTTATATCGTAATAGTATATAACGTTATATGTTATATCGCAATAACATATAACGCTATACGTTATATCGTAATAGTATATAACGTTATACGTTATATCGTAATAGTATATAACGTTATACGTTAGATCGTAATAGTATATAACGTTATATGTTATATCGTAATAGTATATAACGTTATACGTTATATCGTAATAGTATATAACGTTAAAGGTTATATCGTAATACTATATAACGTTATTAGCTATATCATAATAGCATACAACGTTATACGTTATATCGTAATAGTATATAACGTTATATGTTATATCGTAATACTATATAACGTTATACGTTATATCGTAATAGTATATAACGTTATATGTTATATCGTAATAACATATAACGCTATACGTTATATCGTGATAGTATATAACGATATCCGTTATATCGTAATACTATATAACGTTATACGTTATATCGTAATAGTATATAACGTTATATGTTATATCGTAATAACATATAACGCTATACGTTATATCGTAATAGTATATAACGCTATACGTTATATCGTAATAGCATATAACGTTATACGTTATATCGTAATAGCATATAACGTTATACGTTATATAGTAATACTATATAACGTTGTACGTTATATCATAGTATTATATAACGTTATACGTTATATCGTAATAGTATATAACGTTATACGTTATATCGTAATACTATATAACGTTATACGTTATATCTTAGTAGCATATAACGTTATACGTTATATCGTAATACTATATAACGTTATACGTTATATCGTAATAGTATATAACGTTATACGTTATATCGTAATAGCATATAACGTTATATGTTATATCGTAATAGCATATAACGTTATACGTTATATCGTAATAGTATATAACGTTATACGTTATATCGTAATAGCATATAACGTTATACGTTATATCGTAATAGCATATAACGTTATACGTTATATCGTAATACTATATAACGTTATTGGATATATCGTAATAGCATATAACGTTATACGTTATATCGTAATAGCATATAACGTTACTGGATATATCGTAATAGCATATAACGTTATACGTTATATCGTAATAGCATATAACGTTATACGTTATATCGTAATAGCATATAACGTTATACGTTATATCGTAATAGCACATAACGTTATACGTTATATCGTGATAGTATATAACGTTAAAGGTTATATCGTAATACTATATAACGTTATATGTTATATCGTAATACTATATAACGTTATACGTTATATCGTAATAGTATATAACGTTATATGTTATATCGTAATAACATATAACGCTATACGTTATATCGTAATAGTATATAACGTTATACGTTATATCGTAATAGTATATAACGTTAAAGGTTATATCGTAATACTATATAACGTTATTAGCTATATCATAATAGCATACAACGTTATACGTTATATCGTAATAGTATATAACGTTATATGTTATATCGTAATACTATATAACGTTATACGTTATATCGTAATAGTATATAACGTTATATGTTATATCGTAATAACATATAACGCTATACGTTATATCGTAATAGTATATAACGATATCCGTTATATCGTAATACTATATAACGTTATACGTTATATCGTAATAGTATATAACGTTATATGTTATATCGTAATAACATATAACGCTATACGTTATATCGTAATAGTATATAACGCTATACGTTATATCGTAATACTATATAACGTTATACGTTATATCGTAATAGCATATAACGTTATACGTTATATCGTAATAGCATATAACGTTATACGTTATATCGTAATAGCATATAACGTTATACGTTATATCGTAATACTATATAACGTTATTAGCTATATCACAATAGCATATAACGTTATACGTTATATCGTAATAGTACATAACGTTATGCGTTATATCGTAATAGCATATAACGTTATACGTTATATCGTAATACTATATAACGTTATACGTTATATCTTAGTAGCATATAACGTTATACGTTATATCGTAATACTATATAACGTTATACGTTATATCGTAATACTATATAACGTTATACGTTATATCGTAATAGTATATAACGTTATACGTTATATCGTAATAGTATATAACGTTATATGTTATATCGTAATAGTATATAACGTTACACGTTATATCGTAATACTATATAACGTTATCAGCTATATCATAATAGCATATAACGTTATACGTTATATCGTAATAGTATATAACGTTATATGTTATATCGTAATACTATATAACGTTATATGTTATATCGTAATAGCATATAACGTTATACGTTATATCGTAATACTATATAACGTTATTAGCTATATCACAATAGCATATAACGTTATACGTTATATCGTAATAGTACATAACGTTATACGTTATATCGTAGTAGCATATAACGTTATACGTTATATCGTAATACTATATAACGTTATACGTTATATCTTAGTAGCATATAACGTTATACGTTATATCGTAATACTATATAACGCTATACGTTATATCGTAATACTATATAACGTTATACGTTATATCGTAATAGCATATAACGTTATACGTTATATCGTAATAGCATATAACGTTATACGTTATATCGTAATACTATATAACGTTATAGGTTATATCGTAATAGCATATAACGTTATACGTTATATCGTAATACTATATAACGTTATTAGCTATATCACAATAGCATATAACGTTATACGTTATATCGTAATAGTACATAACGTTATACGTTATATCGTAATAGCATATAACGTTATACGTTATATCGTAATACCATATAACGTTATACGTTATATCTTAGTAGCATATAACGTTATACGTTATATCGTAATACTATATAACGTTATAGGTTATATCGTAATAGCATATAACGTTATACGTTATATCGTAATACTATATAACGTTATTAGCTATATCACAATAGCATATAACGTTATACGTTATATCGTAATAGTACATAACGTTATACGTTATATCGTAATAGCATATAACGTTATACGTTATATCGTAATACCATATAACGTTATACGTTATATCTTAGTAGCATATAACGTTATACGTTATATCGTAATACTATATAACGCTATACGTTATATCGTAATACTATATAACGTTATACGTTATATCGTAATAGCATATAACGTTATACGTTATATCGTAATAGCATATAACGTTATACGTTATATCGTAATACTATATAACGTTATAGGTTATATCGTAATACTATATAACGTTATACGTTATATCGTAATAGTATATAACGTTATATGTTATATCGTAATAACATATAACGCTATACGTTATATCGTAATAGTATATAACGATATCCGTTATATCGTAATACTATATAACGTTATACGTTATATCGTAATAGTATATAACGTTATATGTTATATCGTAATAACATATAACGCTATACGTTATATCGTAATAGTATATAACGCTATACGTTATATCGTAATAGCATATAACGTTATACGTTATAACGTAATACTATATAACGTTATACGTTATATCGTAATAGCATATAACGTTATACGTTATATCGTAATAGCATATAACGTTATACGTTATATCGTAATAGCATATAACGTTATACGTTATATCGTAATAGTATATAACGTTATATGTTATATCGTAATACTTTATAACGTTATACGTTATATCGTAATACTATATAACGTTATACGTTATATCGTAATAGCATATAACGTTATACGTTATATCGTAATAGCATATAACGTTATACGTTATATCGTAATACTATATAACGTTATACGTTATATCATAGTAGTATATAACGTTATACGCTTTATCGTAATAGTATATAACGTTATACGTTATATCGTAATAGCATATAACGTTATACGTTATATCGTAATACTATATAACGTTATTGGATATATCATAATAGCATATAACGTTATACGTTATATCGTAATAGCATATAACGTTATACGTTATATCGTAATAGTATATAACGTTATACGTTATATCGTAATACTATATAACGTTATACGTTATATCGTAATAGTATATAACGTTATATGTTATATCGTAATACTATATAACGTTATATGTTATATCGTAATAGTATATAACGATATACGTTATATCGTAATACTATATAACGTTATGTGTTATATCGTAATACTATATAACGTTATACGCTATATCGTAATACGATATAACGTTATACGTTATATCGTAATAGCATATAACGTTATACGTTATATCGTAATACTATATAACGTTATATGTTATATCGTAATAACATATAACGCTATACGTTATATCGTAATAGTATATAACGTTATATGTTATATCGTAATAACATATAACGCTATACGTTATATCGTAATAGTATATAACGTTATACGTTATATCGTAATACTATATAACGTTATACGTTATATCGTAATACTATATAACGTTATACCTTATATCGTAATAGTATATAACGTTATACGTTATATCGTAATACTATATAACGTTATACGTTATATCGTAATACTATATAACGTTATACGTTATATCGTAATAGTATATAACGTTATATGTTATATCGTAATAACATATAACGCTATACGTTATATCGTAATAGTATATAACGTTATACGTTATATCGTAATAGTATATAACGTTAAAGGTTATATCGTAATACTATATAACGTTATTAGCTATATCATAATAGCATACAACGTTATACGTTATATCGTAATAGTATATAACGTTATATGTTATATCGTAATACTATATAACGTTATACGTTATATCGTAATAGTATATAACGTTATATGTTATATCGTAATAACATATAACGCTATACGTTATATCGTGATAGTATATAACGATATCCGTTATATCGTAATACTATATAACGTTATACGTTATATCGTAATAGTATATAACGTTATATGTTATATCGTAATAACATATAACGCTATACGTTATATCGTAATAGTATATAACGCTATACGTTATATCGTAATAGCATATAACGTTATACGTTATATCGTAATAGCATATAACGTTATACGTTATATAGTAATACTATATAACGTTGTACGTTATATCATAGTATTATATAACGTTATACGTTATATCGTAATAGTATATAACGTTATACGTTATATCGTAATACTATATAACGTTATACGTTATATCTTAGTAGCATATAACGTTATACGTTATATCGTAATACTATATAACGTTATACGTTATATCGTAATAGTATATAACGTTATACGTTATATCGTAATAGCATATAACGTTATATGTTATATCGTAATAGCATATAACGTTATACGTTATATCGTAATAGTATATAACGTTATACGTTATATCGTAATAGCATATAACGTTATACGTTATATCGTAATAGCATATAACGTTATACGTTATATCGTAATACTATATAACGTTATTGGATATATCGTAATAGCATATAACGTTATACGTTATATCGTAATAGCATATAACGTTACTGGATATATCGTAATAGCATATAACGTTATACGTTATATCGTAATAGCATATAACGTTATACGTTATATCGTAATAGCATATAACGTTATACGTTATATCGTAATAGCACATAACGTTATACGTTATATCGTGATAGTATATAACGTTAAAGGTTATATCGTAATACTATATAACGTTATATGTTATATCGTAATACTATATAACGTTATACGTTATATCGTAATAGTATATAACGTTATATGTTATATCGTAATAACATATAACGCTATACGTTATATCGTAATAGTATATAACGTTATACGTTATATCGTAATAGTATATAACGTTAAAGGTTATATCGTAATACTATATAACGTTATTAGCTATATCATAATAGCATACAACGTTATACGTTATATCGTAATAGTATATAACGTTATATGTTATATCGTAATACTATATAACGTTATACGTTATATCGTAATAGTATATAACGTTATATGTTATATCGTAATAACATATAACGCTATACGTTATATCGTAATAGTATATAACGATATCCGTTATATCGTAATACTATATAACGTTATACGTTATATCGTAATAGTATATAACGTTATATGTTATATCGTAATAACATATAACGCTATACGTTATATCGTAATAGTATATAACGCTATACGTTATATCGTAATACTATATAACGTTATACGTTATATCGTAATAGCATATAACGTTATACGTTATATCGTAATAGCATATAACGTTATACGTTATATCGTAATAGCATATAACGTTATACGTTATATCGTAATACTATATAACGTTATTAGCTATATCACAATAGCATATAACGTTATACGTTATATCGTAATAGTACATAACGTTATGCGTTATATCGTAATAGCATATAACGTTATACGTTATATCGTAATACTATATAACGTTATACGTTATATCTTAGTAGCATATAACGTTATACGTTATATCGTAATACTATATAACGTTATACGTTATATCGTAATACTATATAACGTTATACGTTATATCGTAATAGTATATAACGTTATACGTTATATCGTAATAGTATATAACGTTATATGTTATATCGTAATAGTATATAACGTTACACGTTATATCGTAATACTATATAACGTTATCAGCTATATCATAATAGCATATAACGTTATACGTTATATCGTAATAGTATATAACGTTATATGTTATATCGTAATACTATATAACGTTATATGTTATATCGTAATAGCATATAACGTTATACGTTATATCGTAATACTATATAACGTTATTAGCTATATCACAATAGCATATAACGTTATACGTTATATCGTAATAGTACATAACGTTATACGTTATATCGTAGTAGCATATAACGTTATACGTTATATCGTAATACTATATAACGTTATACGTTATATCTTAGTAGCATATAACGTTATACGTTATATCGTAATACTATATAACGCTATACGTTCTATCGTAATACTATATAACGTTATACGTTATATCGTAATAGCATATAACGTTATACGTTATATCGTAATAGCATATAACGTTATACGTTATATCGTAATACTATATAACGTTATAGGTTATATCGTAATAGCATATAACGTTATACGTTATATCGTAATACTATATAACGTTATTAGCTATATCACAATAGCATATAACGTTATACGTTATATCGTAATAGTACATAACGTTATACGTTATATCGTAATAGCATATAACGTTATACGTTATATCGTAATACCATATAACGTTATACGTTATATCTTAGTAGCATATAACGTTATACGTTATATCGTAATACTATATAACGTTATAGGTTATATCGTAATAGCATATAACGTTATACGTTATATCGTAATACTATATAACGTTATTAGCTATATCACAATAGCATATAACGTTATACGTTATATCGTAATAGTACATAACGTTATACGTTATATCGTAATAGCATATAACGTTATACGTTATATCGTAATACCATATAACGTTATACGTTATATCTTAGTAGCATATAACGTTATACGTTATATCGTAATACTATATAACGCTATACGTTATATCGTAATACTATATAACGTTATACGTTATATCGTAATAGCATATAACGTTATACGTTATATCGTAATAGCATATAACGTTATACGTTATATCGTAATACTATATAACGTTATAGGTTATATCGTAATACTATATAACGTTATACGTTATATCGTAATAGTATATAACGTTATATGTTATATCGTAATAACATATAACGCTATACGTTATATCGTAATAGTATATAACGATATCCGTTATATCGTAATACTATATAACGTTATACGTTATATCGTAATAGTATATAACGTTATATGTTATATCGTAATAACATATAACGCTATACGTTATATCGTAATAGTATATAACGCTATACGTTATATCGTAATAGCATATAACGTGATACGTTATAACGTAATACTATATAACGTTATACGTTATATCGTAATAGCATATAACGTTATACGTTATATCGTAATAGCATATAACGTTATACGTTATATCGTAATAGCATATAACGTTATACGTTATATCGTAATAGTATATAACGTTATATGTTATATCGTAATACTTTATAACGTTATACGTTATATCGTAATACTATATAACGTTATACGTTATATCGTAATAGCATATAACGTTATACGTTATATCGTAATAGCATATAACGTTATACGTTATATCGTAATACTATATAACGTTATACGTTATATCATAGTAGTATATAACGTTATACGCTTTATCGTAATAGTATATAACGTTATACGTTATATCGTAATAGCATATAACGTTATACGTTATATCGTAATACTATATAACGTTATTGGATATATCATAATAGCATATAACGTTATATGTTATATCGTAATAACATATAACGTTATACGTTATATCGTAATAGTATATAACGTTATACGTTATATCGTAATACTATATAACGTTATACGTTATATCGTAATAGTATATAACGTTATATGTTATATCGTAATACTATATAACGTTATATGTTATATCGTAATAGTATATAACGATATACGTTATATCGTAATACTATATAACGTTATGTGTTATATCGTAATACTATATAACGTTATACGCTATATCGTAATAGGATATAACGTTATACGTTATATCGTAATAGCATATAACGTTATACGTTATATCGTAATACTATATAACGTTATATGTTATATCGTAATAACATATAACGCTATACGTTATATCGTAATAGTATATAACGTTATATGTTATATCGTAATAACATATAACGCTATACGTTATATCGTAATAGTATATAACGTTATACGTTATATCGTAATACTATATAACGTTATACGTTATATCGTAATACTATATAACGTTATACCTTATATCGTAATAGTATATAACGTTATACGTTATATCGTAATACTATATAACGTTATACGTTATATCGTAATACTATATAACGTTATACGTTATATCGTAATAGTATATAACGTTATATGTTATATCGTAATAACATATAACGCTATACGTTATATCGTAATAGTATATAACGTTATACGTTATATCGTAATAGTATATAACGTTAAAGGTTATATCGTAATACTATATAACGTTATTAGCTATATCATAATAGCATACAACGTTATACGTTATATCGTAATAGTATATAACGTTATATGTTATATCGTAATACTATATAACGTTATACGTTATATCGTAATAGTATATAACGTTATATGTTATATCGTAATAACATATAACGCTATACGTTATATCGTAATAGTATATAACGATATCCGTTATATCGTAATACTATATAACGTTATACGTTATATCGTAATAGTATATAACGTTATATGTTATATCGTAATAACATATAACGCTATACGTTATATCGTAATAGTATATAACGCTATACGTTATATCGTAATAGCATATAACGTTATACGTTATATCGTAATAGCATATAACGTTATACGTTATATAGTAATACTATATAACGTTGTACGTTATATCATAGTATTATATAACGTTATACGTTATATCGTAATAGTATATAACGTTATATGTTATATCGTAATACTATATAACGTTATACGTTATATCGTAATAGTATATAACGTTATACGTTATATCGTAATAACATATAACGCTATACGTTATATCGTAATACTATATAACGTTATACGTTATATCGTAATAGCATATAACGTTATACGTTATATCGTAATAGCATATAACGTTATACGTTATATCGTAATACTATATAACGTTATAGGTTATATCGTAATAGCATATAACGTTATACGTTATATCGTAATACTATATAACGTTATTAGCTATATCACAATAGCATATAACGTTATACGTTATATCGTAATAGTACATAACGTTATACGTTATATCGTAATAGCATATAACGTTATACGTTATATCGTAATACTATATAACGTTATACGTTATATCTTAGTAGCATATAACGTTATACGTTATATCGTAATACTATATAACGTTATACGTTATATCGTAATAGTATATAACGTTATACGTTATATCGTAATAGTACATAACGTTATATGTTATATCGTAATAGTATATAACGTTACACGTTATATCGTAATACTATATAACGTTATCAGCTATATCATAATAGCATATAACGTTATACGTTATATCGTAGTAGTATATAACGTTATATGTTATATCGTAATACTATATAACGTTATACGTTATATCGTAATAGTATATAACGTTATATGTTATATCGCAATAACATATAACGCTATACGTTATATCGTAATAGTATATAACGTTATACGTTATAACGTAATACTATATAACGTTATACGTTATATCGTAATAGCATATAACGTTATACGTTATATCGTAATAGCATATAACGTTATACGTTATATCGTAATAGCATATAACGTTATACGTTATATCGTAATACTATATAACGTTATACGTTATATCATAGTAGTATATAACGTTATACGTTATATCGTAATAGCATATAACGTTATACGTTATATCGTAATACTATATAACGTTATACGTTATATCATAGTAGTATATAACGTTATACGTTATATCGTAATAGCATATAACGTTATACGTTATATCGTAATACTATATAACGTTATACGTTATATCATAGCAGTATATAACGTTATACGTTATATCGTAATAGCATATAACGTTATACGTTATATCGCAATAGTATATAACGTTATACGTTATATCATAGTAGTATATAACGTTATACGTTATATCGTAATAGTATATAACGTTATACGTTATATCGTAGTAGTATATAACGTTATACGTTATATCGTAATACTATATAACGTTATACGTTATATCGTAATAGTATATAACGTTATATGTTATATCGTAATAACATATAACGCTATACGTTATATCGTAATACTATATAACGTTATCAGCTATATCATAATAGCATATAACGTTATACGTTATATCGTAATAGTATATAACGTTATATGTTATATCGTAATACTATATAACGTTATACGTTATATCGTAATACTATATAACGTTATACGTTATATCGTAATACTATATAACGTTATACGTTATATCGTAATAGTATATAACGTTATATGTTATATCGTAATAACATATAACGCTATACGTTATATCGTAATAGTATATAACGTTATACGTTATATCGTAATACTATATAACGTTATTAGCTATATCACAATAGCATATAACGTTATACGTTATATCGTAATAGTACATAACGTTATGCGTTATATCGTAATAGCATATAACGTTATACGTTATATCGTAATACTATATAACGTTATACGTTATATCTTAGTAGCATATAACGTTATACGTTATATCGTAATACTATATAACGTTATACGTTATATCGTAATACTATATAACGTTATACGTTATATCGTAATAGTATATAACGTTATACGTTATATCGTAATAGTATATAACGTTATATGTTATATCGTAATAGTATATAACGTTACACGTTATATCGTAATACTATATAACGTTATCAGCTATATCATAATAGCATATAACGTTATACGTTATATCGTAATAGTATATAACGTTATATGTTATATCGTAATACTATATAACGTTATATGTTATATCGTAATAGCATATAACGTTATACGTTATATCGTAATACTATATAACGTTATACGTTATATCTTAGTAGCATATAACGTTATACGTTATATCGTAATACTATATAACGCTATACGTTATATCGTAATACTATATAACGTTATACGTTATATCGTAATAGCATATAACGTTATACGTTATATCGTAATAGCATATAACGTTATACGTTATATCGTAATACTATATAACGTTATAGGTTATATCGTAATAGCATATAACGTTATACGTTATATCGTAATACTATATAACGTTATTAGCTATATCACAATAGCATATAACGTTATACGTTATATCGTAATAGTACATAACGTTATACGTTATATCGTAATAGCATATAACGTTATACGTTATATCGTAATACCATATAACGTTATACGTTATATCTTAGTAGCATATAACGTTATACGTTATATCGTAATACTATATAACGTTATAGGTTATATCGTAATAGCATATAACGTTATACGTTATATCGTAATACTATATAACGTTATTAGCTATATCACAATAGCATATAACGTTATACGTTATATCGTAATAGTACATAACGTTATACGTTATATCGTAATAGCATATAACGTTATACGTTATATCGTAATACCATATAACGTTATACGTTATATCTTAGTAGCATATAACGTTATACGTTATATCGTAATACTATATAACGCTATACGTTATATCGTAATACTATATAACGTTATACGTTATATCGTAATAGCATATAACGTTATACGTTATATCGTAATAGCATATAACGTTATACGTTATATCGTAATACTATATAACGTTATAGGTTATATCGTAATACTATATAACGTTATACGTTATATCGTAATAGTATATAACGTTATATGTTATATCGTAATAACATATAACGCTATACGTTATATCGTAATAGTATATAACGATATCCGTTATATCGTAATACTATATAACGTTATACGTTATATCGTAATAGTATATAACGTTATATGTTATATCGTAATAACATATAACGCTATACGTTATATCGTAATAGTATATAACGCTATACGTTATATCGTAATAGCATATAACGTTATACGTTATAACGTAATACTATATAACGTTATACGTTATATCGTAATAGCATATAACGTTATACGTTATATCGTAATAGCATATAACGTTATACGTTATATCGTAATAGCATATAACGTTATACGTTATATCGTAATAGTATATAACGTTATATGTTATATCGTAATACTTTATAACGTTATACGTTATATCGTAATACTATATAACGTTATACGTTATATCGTAATAGCATATAACGTTATACGTTATATCGTAATAGCATATAACGTTATACGTTATATCGTAATACTATATAACGTTATACGTTATATCATAGTAGTATATAACGTTATACGCTTTATCGTAATAGTATATAACGTTATACGTTATATCGTAATAGCATATAACGTTATACGTTATATCGTAATACGATATAACGTTATTGGATATATCATAATAGCATATAACGTTATACGTTATATCGTAATAGCATATAACGTTATACGTTATATCGTAATAGTATATAACGTTATACGTTATATCGTAATACTATATAACGTTATACGTTATATCGTAATAGTATATAACGTTATATGTTATATCGTAATACTATATAACGTTATATGTTATATCGTAATAGTATATAACGATATACGTTATATCGTAATACTATATAACGTTATGTGTTATATCGTAATACTATATAACGTTATACGCTATATCGTAATAGGATATAACGTTATACGTTATATCGTAATAGCATATAACGTTATACGTTATATCGTAATACTATATAACGTTATATGTTATATCGTAATAACATATAACGCTATACGTTATATCGTAATAGTATATAACGTTATATGTTATATCGTAATAACATATAACGCTATACGTTATATCGTAATAGTATATAACGTTATACGTTATATCGTAATACTATATAACGTTATACGTTATATCGTAATACTATATAACGTTATACCTTATATCGTAATAGTATATAACGTTATACGTTATATCGTAATACTATATAACGTTATACGTTATATCGTAATACTATATAACGTTATACGTTATATCGTAATAGTATATAACGTTATATGTTATATCGTAATAACATATAACGCTATACGTTATATCGTAATAGTATATAACGTTATACGTTATATCGTAATAGTATATAACGTTAAAGGTTATATCGTAATACTATATAACGTTATTAGCTATATCATAATAGCATACAACGTTATACGTTATATCGTAATAGTATATAACGTTATATGTTATATCGTAATACTATATAACGTTATACGTTATATCGTAATAGTATATAACGTTATATGTTATATCGTAATAACATATAACGCTATACGTTATATCGTAATAGTATATAACGATATCCGTTATATCGTAATACTATATAACGTTATACGTTATATCGTAATAGTATATAACGTTATATGTTATATCGTAATAACATATAACGCTATACGTTATATCGTAATAGTATATAACGCTATACGTTATATCGTAATAGCATATAACGTTATACGTTATATCGTAATAGCATATAACGTTATACGTTATATAGTAATACTATATAACGTTGTACGTTATATCATAGTATTATATAACGTTATACGTTATATCGTAATAGTATATAACGTTATATGTTATATCGTAATACTATATAACGTTATACGTTATATCGTAATAGTATATAACGTTATACGTTATATCGTAATAACATATAACGCTATACGTTATATCGTAATACTATATAACGTTATACGTTATATCGTAATAGCATATAACGTTATACGTTATATCGTAATAGCATATAACGTTATACGTTATATCGTAATACTATATAACGTTATAGGTTATATCGTAATAGCATATAACGTTATACGTTATATCGTAATACTATATAACGTTATTAGCTATATCACAATAGCATATAACGTTATACGTTATATCGTAATAGTACATAACGTTATACGTTATATCGTAATAGCATATAACGTTATACGTTATATCGTAATACTATATAACGTTATACGTTATATCTTAGTAGCATATAACGTTATACGTTATATCGTAATACTATATAACGTTATACGTTATATCGTAATAGTATATAACGTTATACGTTATATCGTAATAGTACATAACGTTATATGTTATATCGTAATAGTATATAACGTTACACGTTATATCGTAATACTATATAACGTTATCAGCTATATCATAATAGCATATAACGTTATACGTTATATCGTAGTAGTATATAACGTTATATGTTATATCGTAATACTATATAACGTTATACGTTATATCGTAATAGTATATAACGTTATATGTTATATCGCAATAACATATAACGCTATACGTTATATCGTAATAGTATATAACGTTATACGTTATAACGTAATACTATATAACGTTATACGTTATATCGTAATAGCATATAACGTTATACGTTATATCGTAATAGCATATAACGTTATACGTTATATCGTAATAGCATATAACGTTATACGTTATATCGTAATACTATATAACGTTATACGTTATATCATAGTAGTATATAACGTTATACGTTATATCGTAATAGCATATAACGTTATACGTTATATCGTAATACTATATAACGTTATACGTTATATCATAGTAGTATATAACGTTATACGTTATATCGTAATAGCATATAACGTTATACGTTATATCGTAATACTATATAACGTTATACGTTATATCATAGCAGTATATAACGTTATACGTTATATCGTAATAGCATATAACGTTATACGTTATATCGCAATAGTATATAACGTTATACGTTATACCATAGTAGTATATAACGTTATACGTTATATCGTAATAGTATATAACGTTATACGTTATATCGTAGTAGTATATAACGTTATACGTTATATCGTAATACTATATAACGTTATACGTTATATCGTAATAGTATATAACGTTATATGTTATATCGTAATAACATATAACGCTATACGTTATATCGTAATACTATATAACGTTATCAGCTATATCATAATAGCATATAACGTTATACGTTATATCGTAATAGTATATAACGTTATATGTTATATCGTAATACTATATAACGTTATACGTTATATCGTAATAGTATATAACGTTATATGTTATATCGTAATAACGTATAACGCTATACGTTATATCGTAATACTACATAACGTTATACGTTATATCGTAATAGCATATAACGTTATACGTTATATCGTAATAGCATATAACGTTATACGTTATATCGTAATACTATATAACGTTATAGGTTATATCGTAATAGCATATAACGTTATACGTTATATCGTAATACTATATAACGTTATACGTTATATCTTAGTAGCATATAACGTTATACGTTATATCGTAATACTATATAACGTTATACGTTATATCGTAATAGTATATAACGTTATACGTTATATCGTAATAGTATATAACGTTATATGTTATATCGTAATAGTATATAACGTTACACGTTATATCGTAATACTATATAACGTTATCAGCTATATCATAATAGCATATAACGTTATACGTTATATCGTAATAGTATATAACGTTATATGTTATATCGTAATACTATATAACGTTATATGTTATATCGTAATAGCATATAACGTTATACGTTATATCGTAATACTATATAACGTTATTAGCTATATCACAATAGCATATAACGTTATACGTTATATCGTAATAGCATATAACGTTATACGTTATATCGTAATACTATATAACGTTATACGTTATATCTTAGTAGCATATAACGTTATACGTTATATCGTAATACTATATAACGTTATACGTTATATCGTAATAGTATATAACGTTATACGTTATATCGTAATAGTACATAACGTTATATGTTATATCGTAATAGTATATAACGTTACACGTTATATCGTAATACTATATAACGTTATCAGCTATATCATAATAGCATATAACGTTATACGTTATATCGTAGTAGTATATAACGTTATATGTTATATCGTAATACTATATAACGTTATACGTTATATCGTAATAGTATATAACGTTATATGTTATATCGCAATAACATATAACGCTATACGTTATATCGTAATAGTATATAACGTTATACGTTATAACGTAATACTATATAACGTTATACGTTATATCGTAATAGCATATAACGTTATACGTTATATCGTAATATCATATAACGTTATACGTTATATCGTAATAGCATATAACGTTATACGTTATATCGTAATAGTATATAACGTTATATGTTATATCGTAATACTTTATAACGTTATACGTTATATCGTAATACTATATAACGTTATACGTTATATCGTAATAGCATATAACGTTATACGTTATATCGTAATAGCATATAACGTTATACGTTATATCGTAATACTATATAACGTTATACGTTTTATCGTAATAGTATATAACGTTATATGTTATATCGTAATAACATATAACGCTAAACGTTATATCGTAATAGTATATAACGTTATACGTTATATCGTAATAGTATATAACGTTATACGTTATATCGTTATACTATATAACGTTATACGTTATATCGTAATAGCATATAACGTTATACGTTATATCGTAATAGCATATAACGTTATACGTTATATCGTAATACTATATAACGTTATAGGTTATATCGTAATAGCATATAACGTTATACGTTATATCGTAATACTATATAACGTTATACGTTTTATCGTAATAGTATATAACGTTATATGTTATATCGTAATACTATATAACGTTATACGTTATATCGTAATAGTATATAACGTTATATGTTATATCGTAATAACATATAACGCTATACGTTATATCGTAATACTATATAACGTTATACGTTATATCGTAATAGCATATAACGTTATACGTTATAACGTAATACTATATAAAGTTATACGTTATATCGTAATAGCATATAACGTTATACGTTATATCGTAATAGTATATAACGTTATATGTTATATCGTAATACTTTATAACGTTATACGTTATATCGTAATACTATATAACGTTATACGTTATATCGTAATAGCATATAACGTTATACGTTATATCGTAATAGCATATAACGTTATACGTTATATCGCAATACTATATAACGTTATACGTTATATCATAGTAGTATATAACGTTATACGCTTTATCGTAATAGTATATAACGTTATACGTTATATCGTAATAGCATATAACGTTATACGTTATATCGTAATACTATATAACGTTATTGGATATATCATAATAGCATATAACGTTATACGTTATATCGTAATAGCATATAACGTTATACGTTATATCGTAATAGTATATAACGTTATACGTTATATCGTAATACTATATAACGTTATACGTTATATCGTAATAGTATATAACGTTATATGTTATATCGTAATACTATATAACGTTATATGTTATATCGTAATAGTATATAACGATATACGTTATATCGTAATACTATATAACGTTATGTGTTATATCGTAATACTATATAACGTTATACGCTATATCGTAATAGGATATAACGTTATACGTTATATCGTAATAGCATATAACGTTATACGT
Source organism: Bombus terrestris (assembly GCF_910591885.1). Lineage (NCBI taxonomy): Eukaryota > Metazoa > Arthropoda > Insecta > Hymenoptera > Apidae > Bombus > Bombus terrestris. Next base: position 11,818,718 of record NC_063278.1, read on the forward strand.
TATATCGTAATACTATATAACGTTATACGTTTTATCGTAATAGTATATAACGTTATATGTTATATCGTAATAACATATAACGCTATACGTTATATCGTAATAGTATATAACGTTATACGTTATATCGTAATAGTATATAACGTTATACGTTATATCGTTATACTATATAACGTTATACGTTATATCGTAATAGCATATAACGTTATACGTTATATCGTAATAGCATATAACGTTATACGTTATATCGTAATACTATATAACGTTATAGGTTATATCGTAATAGCATATAACGTTATACGTTATATCGTAATACTATATAACGTTATACGTTTTATCGTAATAGTATATAACGTTATATGTTATATCGTAATACTATATAACGTTATACGTTATATCGTAATAGTATATAACGTTATATGTTATATCGTAATAACATATAACGCTATACGTTATATCGTAATACTATATAACGTTATACGTTATATCGTAATAGCATATAACGTTATACGTTATATCGTAATAGCATATAGCGCTATACGTTATATCGTAATAGTATATAACGTTAAAGGTTATATCGTAATACTATATAACGTTATTAGCTATATCATAATAGCATACAACGTTATACGTTATATCGTAATAGTATATAACGTTATATGTTATATCGTAATACTATATAACGTTATACGTTATATCGTAATAGTATATAACGTTATATGTTATATCGTAATAACATATAACGCTATACGTTATATCGTAATAGTATATAACGATATCCGTTATATCGTAATACTATATAACGTTATACGTTATATCGTAATAGTATATAACGTTACATGTTATATCGTAATAACATATAACGCTATACGTTATATCGTAATAGTATATAACGCTATACGTTATATCGTAATAGCATATAACGTTATACGTTATATCGTAATAGCATATAACGTTATACGTTGTATAGTAATACTATATAACGTTGTACGTTATATCATAGTATTATATAACGTTATACGTTATATCGTAATAGTATATAACGTTATATGTTATATCGTAATACTATATAACGTTATACGTTATATCGTAATAGTATATAACGTTATACGTTATATCGTAATAACATATAACGCTATACGTTATATCGTAATACTATATAACGTTATACGTTATATCGTAATAGCATATAACGTTATACGTTATATCGTAATAGCATATAACGTTACACGTTATATCGTAATACTATATAACGTTATCAGCTATATCATAATAGCATATAGCGTTATACGTTATATCGTAATAGTATATAACGTTATATGTTATATCGTAATACTATATAACGTTATATGTTATATCGTAATAGCATATAACGTTATACGTTATATCGTAATACTATATAACGTTATTAGCTATATCACAATAGCATATAACGTTATACGTTATATCGTAATAGTACATAACGTTATACGTTATATCGTAGTAGCATATAACGTTATACGTTATATCATAATACTATATAACGTTATACGTTATATCTTAGTAGCATATAACGTTATACGTTATATCGTAATACTATATAACGTTATACGTTATATCGTAATAGTATATAACGTTATACGTTATATCGTAATAGTATATAACGTTATATGTTATATCGTAATAGCATATAACGTTATACGTTATATCGTAATACTATATAACGTTATACGTTATATCGTAATACTATATAACGTTATACGTTATATCATAGTAGTATATAACGTTATCCGCTTTATCGTAATAGTATATAACGTTATACGTTATATCGTAATAGCATATAACGTTATATGTTATATCGTAATAGCATATAACGTTATACGTTATATCGTAATAGTATATAACGTTATACGTTATATCGTAATAGCATATAACGTTATACGTTATATCGTAATAGCATATAACGTTATACGTTATATCGTAATACTATATAACGTTATTGGATATATCGTAATAGCATATAACGTTATACGTTATATCGTAATAGCATATAGCGTTACTGGATATATCGTAATAGCATATAACGTTATACGTTATATCGTAATAGCATATAACGTTATACGTTATATCGTAATAGCATATAACGTTATACGTTATATCGTAATAGCATATAACGTTATACGTTATATCGTGATAGTATATAACGTTAAAGGTTATATCGTAATACTATATAACGTTATATGTTATATCGTAATACTATATAACGTTATACGTTATATCGTAATAGTATATAACGTTATATGTTATATCGTAATAACATATAACGCTATACGTTATATCGTAATAGTATATAACGTTATACGTTATATCGTAATAGTATATAACGTTAAAGGTTATATCGTAATACTATATAACGTTATTAGCTATATCATAATAGCATACAACGTTATACGTTATATCGTAATAGTATATAACGTTATATGTTATATCGTAATACTATATAACGTTATACGTTATATCGTAATAGTATATAACGTTATATGTTATATCGTAATAACATATAACGCTATACGTTATATCGTAATTGTATATAACGATATCCGTTATATCGTAATACTATATAACGTTATACGTTATATCGTAATAGTATATAACGTTATATGTTATATCGTAATAACATATAACGCTATACGTTATATCGTAATAGTATATAACGCTATACGTTATATCGTAATAGCATATAACGTTATACGTTATATCGTAATAGCATATAACGTTATACGTTATATAGTAATACTATATAACGTTGTACGTTATATCATAGTATTATATAACGTTATACGTTATATCGTAATAGTATATAACGTTATATGTTATATCGTAATACTATATAACGTTATACGTTATATCGTAATAGTATATAACGTTATATGTTATATCGTAATAACATATAACGCTATACGTTATATCGTAATACTATATAACGTTATACGTTATATCGTAATAGCATATAACGTTATACGTTATATCGTAATAGCATATAACGTTATACGTTATATCGTAATACTATATAACGTTATAGGTTATATCGTAATAGCATATAACGTTATACGTTATATCGTAATAGCATATAACGTTATACGTTATATCGTAATACTATATAACGTTATACGTTATATCTTAGTAGCATATAACGTTATACGTTATATCGTAATACTATATAACGTTATACGTTATATCGTAATAGTATATAACGTTATACGTTATATCGTAATAGTATATAACGTTATATGTTATATCGTAATAGTATATAACGTTACACGTTATATCGTAATACTATATAACGTTATCAGCTATATCATAATAGCATATAACGTTATACGTTATATCGTAATAGTATATAACGTTATATGTTATATCGTAATACTATATAACGTTATATGTTATATCGTAATAGCATATAACGTTATACGTTATATCGTAATACTATATAACGTTATTAGCTATATCACAATAGCATATAACGTTATACGTTATATCGTAATAGTACATAACGTTATACGTTATATCGTAGTAGCATATAACGTTATACGTTATATCGTAATACTATATAACGTTATACGTTATATCTTAGTAGCATATAACGTTATACGTTATATCGTAATACTATATAACGTTATACGTTATATCGTAATAGTATATAACGTTATACGTTATATCGTAATAGTATATAACGTTATATGTTATATCGTAATAGCATATAACGTTATACGTTATATCGTAATACTATATAACGTTATAGGTTATATCGTAATAGCATATAACGTTATACGTTATATCGTAATACTATATAACGTTATTAGCTATATCACAATAGCATATAACGTTATACGTTATATCGTAATAGTACATAACGTTATACGTTATATCGTAATAGCATATAACGTTATACGTTATATCGTAATACTATATAACGTTATACGTTATATCTTAGTAGCATATAACGTTATACGTTATATCGTAATACTATATAACGTTATACGTTATATCGTAATAGTATATAACGTTATACGTTATATCGTAATAGTACATAACGTTATATGTTATATCGTAACAGTATATAACGTTACACGTTATATCGTAATACTATATAACGTTATCAGCTATATCATAATAGCATATAACGTTATACGTTATATCGTAGTAGTATATAACGTTATATGTTATATCGTAATACTATATAACGTTATACGTTATATCGTAATAGTATATACCGTTATATGTTATATCGCAATAACATATAACGCTATACGTTATATCGTAATAGTATATAACGTTATACGTTATAACGTAATACTATATAACGTTATACGTTATATCGTAATAGCATATAACGTTATACGTTATATCGTAATAGCATATAACGTTATACGTTATATCGTAATAGCATATAACGTTATACGTTATATCGTAATACTATATAACGTTATACGTTATATCATAGTAGTATATAACGTTATACGTTATATCGTAATAGCATATAACGTTATACGTTATATCGTAATACTATATAACGTTATACGTTATATCATAGTAGTATATAACGTTATACGTTATATCGTAATAGCATATAACGTTATACGTTATATCGTAATACTATATAACGTTATACGTTATATCATAGCAGTATATAACGTTATACGTTATATCGTAATAGCATATAACGTTATACGTTATATCGCAATAGTATATAACGTTATACGTTATATCATAGTAGTATATAACGTTATACGTTATATCGTAATAGTATATAACGTTATACGTTATATCGTAGTAGTATATAACGTTATACGTTATATCGTAATACTATATAACGTTATACGTTATATCGTAATAGTATATAACGTTATATGTTATATCGTAATAACATATAACGCTATACGTTATATCGTAATACTATATAACGTTATCAGCTATATCATAATAGCATATAACGTTATACGTTATATCGTAATAGTATATAACGTTATATGTTATATCGTAATACTATATAACGTTATACGTTATATCGTAATAGTATATAACGTTATATGTTATATCGTAATAACATATAACGCTATACGTTATATCGTAATACTATATAACGTTATACGTTATATCGTAATAGCATATAACGTTATACGTTATATCGTAATAGCATATAACGTTATACGTTATATCGTAATACTATATAACGTTATAGGTTATATCGTAATAGCATATAACGTTATACGTTATATCGTAATACTATATAACGTTATACGTTATATCTTAGTAGCATATAACGTTATACGTTATATCGTAATACTATATAACGTTATACGTTATATCGTAATAGTATATAACGTTATACGTTATATCGTAATAGTATATAACGTTATATGTTATATCGTAATAGTATATAACGTTACACGTTATATCGTAATACTATATAACGTTATCAGCTATATCATAATAGCATATAACGTTATACGTTATATCGTAATAGTATATAACGTTATATGTTATATCGTAATACTATATAACGTTATATGTTATATCGTAATAGCATATAACGTTATACGTTATATCGTAATACTATATAACGTTATTAGCTATATCACAATAGCATATAACGTTATACGTTATATCGTAATAGTAC